>NC_041378.1:14898650-14991150 GCF_900634415.1 Cottoperca gobio | reverse complement strand
CTCACGGACAAAGCCAATGGAAGACCCTCATACATACACACAAACAGAGGATTAAAGGGAAACACCACTCAAATTGAGAGTTCCAATATGTTATTTCAATAGCCTAGGAAGGTTCAATCAATATCTGTGAACATGAGCTATTCACTCTCCAGAAGCCAGAAACCAGAGAAGTAATTCTCAAACTTGTGATTTTGTCAAGCATAAAGTCTGGAGCTGGTCCGTAGACAATGAACAGGAGACTGATTTTGTGGACCCACAGAATGTTTGTTTTCTTTTTTATACCAAAATGAGCTTTATTCTATTGTAGTTTGTAGTTATATATATATAGTAGTTAGTAGTTAGGTTGTGAATCTACAGTATATACTCAGAACATCCTCCTCTATGAAGCAATTACAGACAACTGTAGGTTTTCATTTTCTCCCCACAGGTCCACACAGGTTGTTAATGAACATGAAAGCATTTAAAAGTAATATGTTGTTTTAAATGAATGAACAAAACGTATTTTTTAACATATTTTATTTGGATTTTACAATACTGATGGTGATTTTCTTTCTCTTTGCCCACAGATAAAGATGAGCCATCCAGCTACATCTGCACTACCTGTAAGCAGACCTTCACTAGCGCCTGGTTCCTGCTCCAGCATGCCCAGCACACCCATGGCATCCGTATCTACCTGGACCACCACCAAGTCAACTGCTCCCTCACTCCCCGCATGGCTCTGCCTCCACTCCCGTGCGGCGATGCCCTGCCCCGCTCTCCTCTCCCCACTTTTCTCGGTGACGCCAACAACCCATTCCACCTCCTCCGCATGGCTGCTCCCCTGCTCAGGGAACACCTCCCACCCCCGGGGTACATGGAGACCCGGCTGCCTGCAACGCCACCCTTTGTCAGCCCTAACCCACCCCCTAGACCGCTTCTCGAGCGACTGGGCCCAGAGGAGATGGGGCTGCTGTCCCAGCACCCCAGTGCCTTTGAGAGGGTGATGCGGATGACCCCCATGGAGCCCCCTTCCATGGACTTCTCCCGACGTCTGAGAGAACTGGCGGGCAACACGACAAATAATGGGGGGCCCACTCCTCCTCTCTCACCCAACCGTGTGCCACCCATGCATCGCTTGCTGAGTCCCACACTTTTCCAGCCTGGTGCCAAGCCCCCGGCATTTCTCACCTATCCCCCTCAGCCGCCCCCTTCTCACGGGGGACACGGTTCTTCCAGCCCTCCTAACACTCAGGGTCAGAACCAGACCCCGGGAAAATCCAAATCCTGCGAGTTCTGTGGCAAGGTTTTCAAGTTCCAGAGCAACCTGATCGTCCACAGACGCAGTCACACAGGAGAGAGGCCGTACAAGTGTCACCTATGTGATCATGCCTGTTCCCAGGCCAGCAAGCTTAAGAGGCACATGAAGACACATATGCACAACAAGTCTGGCTCCATGAGTGGCTCCCCAGAACAGGGAAATAGAGGGGAGGGAGGAGAGGGCGAAGAAAAGAGCAGGGAGGGGAATTCAAGAGGGATGGGGATGGACAATGAGGAGGAGGAGGAAGAAGAGGAGGAAGAAGAAGAGGAGGAAGAGGAGGAAGAGGAGGAAGAACTGAGGAATGGAAATCGGCCAGATTCCAACTTAAGTGAGGACTCCCAGGAGTTCAGCCAGAATAGGGCGAATGGCCCCAGACAGTGTCCTGGGGAGAAACACCTGAGTGGTGGCAGGGACAGAGTAAATGACAGTGGCGGTGTGGGCATCATGCACCCGTACAACCATCTGGACAATCACCTTAGACTTAACCCTAACAAGAGAAGCCTGGAGAGACACCCTAATGGAGATGGTGAAGAAAGGGGTGAAGAAAGAGAGAATGAGAAGGAACAGGGTAGAGAGCGAGTTGTGCAGGTGAACCAGAGGCCTGTGATGAACGGCAGGATCAGTGTATCCGAAGCAGACTCCTTCCCTGGGTTGTTCCAGCGTCGGCCCACCCCCATCACCAGCCCGAGTCCCTCCAACAACAAGAGGATCAAGATAGAGAAGGAACAGCTGGAGCTTCCCCCAACCTTACCCCTCATTTCCCCGGAGAATGTCTACTCTCAGCTCCTGGCTGGCTACGCTGCTTCGCGCCACTTCATCCGAGAACCCTTTTTGGGATTCACAGATTCCCGTCAATCGCCGTTCGGCACCTCCTCCGAGCACTCCTCTTCAGAGACGGGAAGCCTCCGTTTCTCCACCCCGCCTGGAGAGCTGATGGAAGCAGGAAGCGCCTCGGGACGCAGCGGCAGCAGCACTCCTCACCTCCTGCGGGGACCTGGACCCGGCAGGCCCCCAAGCTCTAAGGATAGGAGGAATGACACCTGCGAGTACTGTGGCAAGGTGTTCAAGAACTGCAGCAACCTGACCGTGCACAGACGCAGCCACACAGGGGAACGGCCCTACAAGTGCGACCTGTGCAGCTACGCCTGCGCCCAGAGCTCCAAGCTGACGCGCCACATGAAGACCCACGGGCAATTTGGGAAGGAGGTGTACCGCTGTGACATCTGCCACATGCCCTTCAGCGTCTACAGCACGTTGGAGAAACACATGAAGAAATGGCATGGCGAACATTTGATGGCCAGTGAGGTCAAACTGGAGGAGGCGGACAGAGTTTAAGCCAGCAACCATTAGTTATACAGCCTACAGTGTACACAAGCAAACACTCTCACACACATACACAAAAGCAAACACATGCACACACAAAATCCCTATAACCACTTCTTCAGCTACGACGCTTGGCTGGATAATTTCTCTCTCTTAAAAAAAATTGAGACTGATTGATGTTCATCTTTTTTTCTTGTCACAGAAACTGCCACCTGAGAATATAAACAAAGGGAAACTTTAATGAGGACTTGTCTGGAATGCACAACTTGGTGTTTCTTGGCAAACTGTCTGAGGATTTTATCAGTTAGGAATCCATGGAGCCTTTCTACTGTGCAATAATTTCTGTATTTATTGGATTTTTGTAATGATATTTGGCATGTGCAGGTACATCTTTGTGGGATTTCATATGGAGTTAGTTTTGAAATGTGCTAAAACGTTTTTTTTTTCTAAAGTGCGATGGGAAGAAGTCATCCTTAATACAAATTTTCTTTTTTTTCCTCTCCTTTAAGGAAGCTTATTATCATGTGCGAGTTAAATTGTGCAAAGCAGTTAGCTTTTTAAAGAAAAATAATTGTTTTCTATATTAACTGCAGCAGCGGACTACAATCCACTCCCTCACACAGGCCTAAAGCACTGAATGTCAGCCTGACAATAAAACATCATGCTGGATTTAAAAAATCCAACATTATCTTAAAGACCTGATGAATTTATTCAGGGAATTTGTCCTTTTAAATATTGGCATGTGAATAATTTTAAATGCAGTTACTGTATTGCCGTCCTTGCTTCAGACAGGACATAAATAAAGGTTGCACTTAATGGAGGTAACTTTAATTGATGCTCAGTACATTCCCAATGTAGGATTAAAATACCATATTTAATATGTTGAATAAGAAAAGACTACTTGTGATTAATGTGAGAAGGAGAACAGTCCTGTTTATGGTTTGTAAATATATTCTTTTTTTGATATGTTAAAGTAGCCCCGACTGTACATGAAAGATGGCCTAAAACTAAACAATCAGCAGACCAGCTGCTCGCATCATCCACGGTATATGCTAAGTGTAACTACCATTCATTGTTGCTTTATCAGACCCACTTGATTATCCCACCCACTCCCCTACCCCATGTGTGCTTACTCAAAGGCAATTTGTTAAACTAAAGCTACTTCAACAATTGTAACACGTTCTAAATCATTCTCCATCTCCCTCTCGTGTCTGCCGTGGCATCTCTCTCTGACCCGGGTCGACTTCCCGTGTCCCCTTAGGATCTACAAAATAGTTCCAAATGAAATTCATATCAATATGTGTTAGCGTGTGTGTTCTTCTCTCTGCAGTGTGCTTTAAGCCTCTCTCTCCGACGGCGTCTTTTCACAGTTCACTAGCTCAGATTCATGCATTAGAGCGGCTTTTAAAAGGAAGCCTGTTCATTCGCCTCACAAAGTGATACGGGTTTAACTCCCAGTAACAGATTTTGAGACAGTGTGCATGTTCGTGACTTTTGGGGATTACGGTTTTTATTTTCTGCATAGTTCATCCTGAAATGAATCTGGTAGAGAGAGAAAAATAGGCTATATGAGTTATGATAATTTTGAGCACAGCTGCAATGCGGGCTGGCCAGGCGACCTTGAGTAGGGGCTATTCTTATAGTAAAAATGAAAGATTGGAACTGAGAAATGAAGAGAAAGAAATGGAGGGAGAGAGAGCAAGACCTTGGCCAGGGACAAGAGTCATTCAAATGAAATTGGAAGCATATGAAAAGTGTGTTTTTTTTCATACCCAAATGCACATCTACTGGCCACATCTTATAACGGACCATCAGAGTGAGACAGAGCGAGCGTGAGAGGGAGGGAAACGGCAAAGCCACATGAAAGGAGATTGAGACTACATCTTTCATTTTAATACTGCAAATCATCACAATCATCTTCACTTGAAGGTTTGACATGCTATTGTCAGGTTTTATCTGCGTCATTTAGTTTCGATAGAAAAAAGGATTATACTGTATCTTGAATGCAAATTCCTCTTTTTTTTGTTGTGATTTTTAGAAAGGAAATGATGTTGAGACCACACAGTTCAGTTAGTCCAAAATGAGGCATACAACTATGAACAGTGAAACCCCGACAGAGATACAAATCACACATGGACATTCAGGCTTACGATATGTTTACAGTGTTGAAGTATGCCATTAATTAAATACTCTGTGTAAGTGTTTGAAAATGATAATAAAGTATTGTTTTCGCCAATGTTCTTTCAAATGTTTTTGAATGCCATAGCAGTTTTGTATGATTATCCTGGTGGAGGGATTTTATCTTCATGAATATGTTTCTGTATGATTACTTGTTCACTGTATGGGAAGACAATTTTTTTGAAATGTAATATTGCAGAATAATGCCAGATCATTATTTTTTTCTAACAACAGTGGTGCCATTATTGACTTTTGGTCTCTTTTTTTTTATATTTAATTTTTCTTTTATGTGAATTTCCTGTTGTTGGTTTGGTGAAGCTATCCTCCATGGATGTAAAACAAAATGTTGAAAAAAAAAAGATTACAAGAATGAGATGATCCTAAAGGTAGAACCTTCGGCAGGGGAATGCAATGCATTGTGTGGGAATCCTTTTCCAAATCAATTTTTATGAGACATTCATGAACATTATGTTTTGTTTTTGTTTTTTCTCATGGTTGGTTGAAGGTCATGTGACGGCACTTGCAACTGTAATTTTAAATACATTTTCATATTTCACTTTTCACAACTTTCACTTACACTCTTTGTACAAAAATAGTTTCCTTGTTCTTTTTTTTGGGGGGGGAGTGCATCATTGTGAAAAAAGTGATTTCAGAACAGTACACATCTGCTGTTTCGAACATATATGTATTTTTGTAATGTGTTGAAAAATCAATACAAGAAAGCCAACACTTCAATAAATGTTGCAATTGCTCTATGATTGAAGCAACTTTTCATTCTGATTATTTTATCTTCCTTTACTTCTACCGCCACAATAAATAACACACATAAGAACAGCTCTGATACATCATTGTTTAAGTGTACAGCTACAACTAGAATACACAACTCTATTGTTGCTATACCAACATTACTGCCCATTCCTTGTGAAATACCTCATCTGTTATCAACTTCTGTAACAGACTGAGACAAAATAACATTGTTGGAAACTTAACATCCCACACAAGTGAATCATGCATTTTTACGCTATCAACAAGGTTACATTCAAACCATCAGAAATGGCTACTAATACTATAATATATATAACTCCTAATCTGATGTTGGCTTTAGGGTGTGGAATCTTGTTTTACTGCCAACTACCAGTCAACAGCGGCTAACCCACACAGGATTTAAACTTAGAAAGATATGCCATTTCTAAAATATATACCAAACATACACAAACTAAACATCATCTAATATGTTTTCAATATTATTTATTTTGTGTATTGTGTAATTTAGAGATTCAGATATGTATCTTTAACATATAACAAATAGATTACATAAAGCAGGATAATGAATGAGAGGTCTTCCAGAATTTGACTATCGATCATTTCTACCACTTATACTGTTAAATGTTGGAAATACATAAATTAACGTGTTGTATTATATCTTAATATTGTTTTAATCAGCAGCTACGAAGTCACATTTTCTAGCACTCAAATGTCCATTGAATTTAAACCAGTTAAAAGTCCAGTGTAATAAACATATAATTAAAGTTGCCCTGAGTATGAAATGAATGAATGAAAATAAAATTGATTCACAATGGGATTTTTGTACTTTTAATGTAAGTAAATTGCCAGAGTGCATAAAAAGGCATACAAATAACACAGGTGTCCTGAATGTCCTGAGTGACCCATGGCCTCCTGTCATTTTGCATTTGGGCAAAGCAAGTTGTGTATCTCTGACGTACACGGTTGGCGTTGGTTCGCAATCCTATATTTGTAGGGTCTCGAAAAAGTTTGATGCATGTGTTATAAGAGGAAGGAAGAGAAATGTGACGTCTAAAGGTCTCTGAGTTTATGTTTTTTATGGTTAAAATTCAAGAAATACCTATCATGTTGTCGGTGAGGAATCTTGCTAGCTTGTCCTAATGGGCAAGACAAGACACAGATAGACGGCAGGCACTGAATCTTGATGAGAATCTGACAAATAATATTTCACATTGTGCCACTTTATCAGTGCATTGATAAAAAAAAGCAGCTTCCAAAATGTTTCTTCAAAGATAGTTGTGTACAACTCCCTTGTTCTTAGAGAACAATACAAATGAGAGTGTGAGTCACAGCTTTTATTTCTGAAGGTAGCTGTTGACAGCCTCATGCTTCATAAATGAGTCCTGGCATGAGTGTGGGGACCCATCAGGTATTTCTTGATATCAGGCCAACAGTAGTCAAGCCTGTCCTCGCTTGAGCCTCCAGGCCATTGGATAGCATAACAGAAACATTGCGTGCACAATGTGTGTGTGTGTGTGTGTGTGTGTGTGTGTGTGTGTGTGTGCTAGCTCAAAGAGAAAGCAGGAGAGAAGAGACACAATAGCGTGGAGATAGAGGAATGAAGAAAGGAAAGGAGGCTTGTGCGGGGCGGGTTTGTGTGAGAAAGTCAAATCAGGAGGAATTCTCGATAGTTTCCAGCCCTTGCCAAACACAACGACCCACGAAGTGTCTCAGTGTCACAACATTGTGCATGGTTCAATGTAAAAATGTAATTACTACGTCAAAATAGTCAGAAAAAATAATCAGCTACAAATGGCTTATGCGGATGATGTTTGGAGGATTTGATGTTTGCAGGAAGGATCTGATTGTGACTTTTCCCAACAGTGTGTGTGTTTGTGCCTGAAGGCTGACATCTGGGTGCCATGTTGATGATTTTGGTCTTCTGGTCAGCAGAAATGTGCATGTTGAGAACATGTGACATTCCCAGAGCTCTTAACCTAGAAATGGCACAGCTATCGACATAACATTTGCAATAGCGTGACATTCTACAAACGGTTAGTTTCTGCAGATGTTTTTAATGGATCAAAAAAATGTTTTTAAAAAAGCATTAAAGCTCATAATGTGAAATGATCTTCTCTCTCTCTCCTTTCATATATCTAATTAAAACACAAAGAGGATGCATTTTGTATGGCAGTGCACATATTTTTCTTATCAAAGTGAAGTACTTTTGTGCATTTGTCTTGCAAAATTGCAAAACATATCACAACCTCAAGCATCTTTTTATAAAACTTATTTTGGCCAAACCTTACAGCCCAACTGAACAGTCTATTTTTTAAAGGGCTACTCTCCATGTAATCAGGTGGCCACACATTCCGGCCACTTCTCTGCCACCAGCCCTTCTTGCACAGTTCACATGTGACATGAGGTTAAAAAGCTCTCTTTTAAGCTTGTTTAGGAGAAGGCCCCCCCTACTGTGTGCCCAGCACCGTGGGAGAAAAGTGGCCTCGAGCGCCAGTGGTGAGGAGGTGCCGTATCCTCTTCACCAGAAAGCGCTGGGCAGAGGCCCTGTAGTCACAGACAGAGAGTCGCGGAGCGGGAGATGGGAAATCATGGTTCGGAGTAAAACCACGTCCTCGGGGAACAGGGTGTCAGCAGGGATTGCGGTTCACATCCTGGGCCACACAGAACCACAAGGCCACCGCAGAGACCCGACTTTCCACTGGATCACAGGGCTCAGACCCCACTGGCCTCTCTGTAGATATCCACTCACTAATCTACCGGCCCTGACCAGTACCCAGTCAAACTGTGCTGCCCGCCCAGCAAGTAGACACAGCGACCAGAGTAAATCCGGCCCAGCTGGCTGCTCTTGGGAAAAGGGGATAAAAAAAGGAGGGATGAATAGATGGAGGGAGAGCAGGGAGAGCAATTTAGAAGGGTGGTCAGGAGACAGAGAGCAGTGTGGTCGAGCGTGGTCACTCAACAGCTGTGGCTTGGGAAGATTCTCTGTTCTGGGAGAATCTGACCCAAAGGAACAAAGGCTTTGTGGTCATGTCGAGCGTGTAACTAAAGGACAGGAAATGCAGACTTTTTCCGAGAGAAGAAAAACACTAAAGCCACTCAGTGGGAGGTTTTGGTCGTTTACGGCGCAACCATGTCGTCAAACATCAAATCGGCACTCATCTCAAAGCAGAAATGACAACTTATGGTTGCTATAATTGCCTCCCTTATATTCAGAAAATTCCATAGGAAAGCTAGCATCCATTGTTTGACCTTAGAGTTTGCTTCAACTCTTCTGCATTGCAATCGATAAGACGGACAAGTGTGATGTGATGTGATCCACTTTAACTCTGATTTGCCTTCAACCAATCATGTTTTTATCACTAGGACCTGTCCACACGTACACGGGTATTTTTGTAAACGTAGCAATTTCTTTGCATTTTTGCCTTTTGTCCACATCACAGAGTTTAAGTTCCCTGAGAACAGGATGTTTTGTAAAACTCCAGGGTGAAGATGTTCAGAAACTGTGTTGCCGGGTAGACGGGGAAACCAGTTTTTGGCCTGTATCGTCAGAGTGTGCGGACGAGTGTGAAGACGTGTCGAGCAAAATAACCTTGCTAACAGGACTTTTTACATGTTTACACATAAATGTACAGTTACGCTCATTGAGGAACAGGGGCGTCAGAATGCTACAGAGGTCACTGCTACATTACCCAACACTCCCACGACACCGACCCCGCCACTCCAACGTCACTGGTGTGTGTGGCCCAACCTGCCAACATGGCTTACTGAACGCTTCAATTGCGTTTTCATCTGGATGAAGATTTTTTTAGCCATGTTTGTGTCGAAGGGATTTATCTTTGAGAAGGAGGATAAAACGCTGTTTAACAAAATACCCCTGTACGAGTAGACTAGACCTAAAACAACTCTGTCGGTCTTGACTGCAAAAGCCCTCCTAAACACTGGCCGTCACCTCGCCATGGAAACACAGTCAAGCAAAACGTTTATTTATCTGTGCACTCCAGCCACACCCTTGCCGTCTGCATATTTAAGTCTGCTTCTTTTAGTCTCTTCATCACTCGCTCCTACTGTCATAACCTCACTTGTATCTATTTTCATTTCTCAGTTCTTTGTTCTCTGTTTCCTCTCCCACGCCTGCTTCTACTTGATTGATTCTTTCCAGATAAACTTTCTCTCCTCATAGCTCCCTCCCTATTATTTCAGAGACAAACTCTTTTCTCTTTTTTCCTCAACTCTGTCCCACTGTAATTCCATTGGTGTCAGACCTCCCAGATGGGCCCAGACACAGGTATATAGCTGCCGCGGTGGGGAAGCTTCTCTGCTGTCGGCTTCCTGACGCCCGACCTGCCCCCCGCACACTCTCGCACACCTTGCCTCAGGGGGGTCAGTGTCATTGTTGGCATTGGGGCACATGCTCGTCGTGCTGCAATATTAAATCTTCTCATTTGATTTGGACTGTAATTATGTCGTAAAAACAAACTGGCTGTGAAGCCGTGGCCCGCCAGTGTGATCTACTTTCATCAAGTGCAGACTGGCTTAATTATAGAGTGCGCCGTACACCCATCTTTCACTGGGCAGCTTTTCCTGCTGCTTCTTTAAGCCATCACATTCTTTTATTGTGCGTTAATCACAAGGCAATTGGGCCGCTTGCAATGTCTGGGGGTAGATTTTAACACTGGTTTGTACACATCCTGCAAATTCTGGGGGAGAAAAAAGAAAAAGTCACGAGTTAAGCAGTTGTACATGGTAATGGAATCTGATGCCTCCCATATTTCTGCGGTGTACTTAATGATATGGTTTTCATACCACAAAGGTATTCAAATGTGAGGAATCTCTGCTGAGAATAAAGGATGTGCTGTTCTTTGTGCACTTCAAATTGAGCGTGTGAGGTAAGATGGATAAATAAGTAAATTTGACAATAAATGACCAAATCTCATCAAAGGAAATCACACTGATGTGAACGACTGTAAATAAAACTTAGATCTTTTCCCCGTGGGATTTCATTTCTGTTTCATTATCTTAAGAGGGAGCCATAAAACACTTGAAGGAATAACATTCAAGTATGAAGATCTATGAATTTTATGAGGAAATGATTTCCTCATATAGCCGCTGCTTTTTACAGCCAGACATCTGAAATACATGTTTGTTTAGGCCTGTATGTGCCACATGGTTAAGTCAAACCAGATTCCACCTTCACATCAACTCGCACAGGAGGACGCCAGATGCCAACATGCAACATATGGTAATATGTATATTCATTTTATTTTGCTGCGCTTCATGCAATATGTTTTGGAGCGCTACTTCAAATCACTCAAACGATTAAATGATTTGCACTCTGTATTACATGTCTCAAATTGATCTTCCATTTACATGTTTCCAGTAAAATTGTGTACGGTTATAATGTAGTCAGTTACCAGGAAGGACTTATGGTTGATCATTAAATTAATAATTCATTCAGGAAAATATACAAAATAAACGATCATTGACAAAATTAAAAATCTGGGAGCAGTCATTTTCTCAGAATAAAACCAGGCTACAATTATAATCTTGATGTCAATGCTCAGTGGCTACCAATAAGAGAACACCGCAAGGCTTTATGTCAGAGATGAGAGTGTGAGGCAGGGATAAAGGATGGAGCTGTCTGGGGACTGACCCCTTTATGTCTTAATAGTTGAGCTGAAAAAGAGGGGAGACTATGAAAGCTGAAGGGTCACCAAGGGAGACCTGCCTCGTTTTTGTCCCTCTCCACTGGTCTTTTATGATGGGTTCATCTGTGTTGTGACAGGTGTGTGAAGTGGGCACCTTACTAGAGGTAATTGCCATTTCTCTCCTGTGGGTCATTGTTTGTCCCTATGCCTGAAAAGACCATTAGAAAAGGAGGATTTTAGGTTGTTACAGTGCCAGAGTTAGAGGCGAAGAGTTTGTAATTCTCTCGTTCTCCCAGGAATAAATTGAATAATTATAAAATATTCTGAGTGGGTCCATTAACAGCGTGGTGTGCTGTACATAAACACACCCTGCTGATGCTGCTGTTCTTTAGCTGGAACACACGGCTGTGGCTCCACTGCAGAAACCATTATGGTGCCACGGAGGAGAGTCATAAAGGTGATTAACAGTTGCTTCTAATTAAAGATCAATGGAGAGTCTTTCTGAGGTGATTTGTTATATGAATTAGGATGCCCACTGTCCATTAATGACATCAGGCAATGTCACTGTAACAGATTGGCTATTGATTCACCCTTGTTTGAGACACAGCTCAAACCAAACTGTAGATCATGACTGCTCAAGACGTTGGGATTTGTTTATGAATGCCCCTTTATTCACAGTGTGGTAAAAAGTCAGAGACCCACTCCTCAACCCCCCACATGTTCAGAAATGCATGGCTTTTTATTTAATATATACATTGCATCAGAAGATGGATAGTTTGTGGCATACGTCTTTCTAATGCTGGAGCTGAGGTAGTTGGATTTGTAAACCTGAAGTGAAATGCTCCCAAATCCTGATTTAGTAATCAGACTTCATTACAGATCAGCAATGCATCACAGGGGACATATGCCCATTATTCTAAACACATACTCACGGTTATTTTATGCACTTTACATTTAAAGGTTCTGAGCTACTTACTGTGTGCACATATTGATTTGTCATAGCAGGAAAAGCACATGTATACTTAATGATATTTATGTTGTGCCATTGTGCGCCAGAATGTTCAATATCGTAACTGGCTATCCTATGACATGCAGCCATTGGTAGTAGTATTAGAAAATATACCTTTGTTTGACAAATACATGCGACTGCTTTAAAATGCATATTAGGTTTTATTACAAATTCTTATTCACAAAACAAAATGTGTATTACTGGTAACATGTTACATCATAGGACATGCTTTGACAAGACATAACATTTGTGAACCCAAAAGTAATTTCTTGAAACAAGTTGTTTACACTCCAGTGTGCACCATCAAGTGTGGATAAAGGCAGAGGACTGATGACCTTGAGGTTTTCCCAAGACAACCATTGCACTCTGCTGAAGTCTGCTTTTAGTGCATACGACAAGGAATCGTCTTTACTGATACCTGCAACAAGAGAGTAGTTAAACCCAGTTGTTCCAATACCCTTGGCCTTGTAGGTGTCTCTTGGCTGGACTATACATTGAAAACCAGGGTAAACATATCCAACCTGAACGACAGGGGAACCAACATTAAAATCAAGATAATCTGAAGCTTTGAAAATGTTCTGGTTGCTGCGTATCACGTAAAAAAGTACCTCGGAGGTGCTCGGGTGCACCTATTGGTCTTCCCTCACTTTGTGTAGGTCTTACCTTAAATTTAATAAACAATGATACTTTAACTGACTTCGCAGGGTCGCTGTGTACGATAAAAGTGAATACAAAGGGATCCCTCGTGGTATTTACAAACTTGGAAGTGTACATTTTCGAAAAGCTCCAAGTTCACTAGTTGTGATGTTTTTAGAAAAGGCGGCGACCATGGATAAACAATGTTGGTGGATGGTAATATACTGTAATTACACATATAGAGTAGAAAAGTCTTTGCAATTTTATAATATTTTTTAGGAAAATGTCAATATTCCCACTGGTATCATCTTTTTCCTCTGTCATTATGCCTTTGCATTTCCTGCATTATATACGTTACCCGCTCGCTAGCTTGCAAAGTTGTTAGCTGCGGTGGCTTTAGATGGCGTCCATGTGTTTCCCTTTTTGTCAAATAGCATAATACATGCCCATGCTGTAAGACAGTTATTGGTGTAGATCATTTTAGTACATTTTTATTTGAACTGTTTAGCAGTTAGTTTTCAAGTTCTATTTTTTTTTTTTAAGAAAAAAGTATTACAGTAGCATTTTGAGACTTAAAAACATAAGAAAAGATGTAATGTCCCGCCACAGCCAAGAAGCCAAGGGGCCTATTGTGTGGCAGAGTAAACATTTTAACAATAAAACAAAACATGATGAAATCTTCTCTGCAAACCTAAAACTTTGTCACATAATCATATAAAAGAAGAAAACTTTGACCCAACCCATGACCTGAAGAACATATCCTGCAGAAAGAGATAAACTGTGCAGCTATACGAGACATCTAAATGTGTTTGATAGTGGCACATCCCTTCATTAACATCTTACTCCTCTATACCCAGCTTGAGACTGTGCCAAATGTGCCGTGGTTCTGCATTGTGACAATTTCCGGCACTTCAGATGTGTATTTCCTGGCTTTCTAATCAGAATGCTATTTTGTATCTCAAAAGGGGCTCCATTCAGCCCAACATTAACAGCCCTCGTCTGTGATAATGTGGAGGCTTCGGGCCATAGGCCACCAGCTGCATCCACTTGTCAGTCTTTGGTACAGATGCCCTGTCTGTCTGCTGTGGCGAATGAAACTCGTGGACTAAATTGGCACTTATTGTGCAGAATGATTTTATGTACGCATTTTAATGTGCCTCATCCAATTCCTTAACATGGTTTAATTATCTCCTGACAGCCATCTCAAATTTTAAAATGATTTAAATGGAACGCTCCTGTCCCTCTTCTTATTCATGTCTTTGATTGGCCAGCGGAGACCAAATGGAAAGGCTATAGATCTTTGTATCAAACCCGAATACTCTCAAGCAATTTATCCAAAATCTGCTGGATTTTCTGTGCATCATAGTATTTTCTCATTCAAATCAAATGAAGAGAACTCAATTATGGTGGATCAATAATTCAGCGTTCTCAATTATGCTTTAATTGTAAGAAGCAATATCATCCAATCTTATTGTGTGGCTAGGTGTTGTTGCCTCTGCAGAGCTTTAGCTGATTGTTTATATGAGATTAGAGCCGTGTATCAAGGAAAAGATCAGGCAATGTCACACAGCCTTGGATAGCCAGCAAGTGACACGTGCACAGATATTCTCCCGCACACACTCACATACCCTCCCGAATACACACACACTCTTAATGACACAAACACGTAACATAAAGCCAAATGCTGCCACTAAAATTTGCATGGTGCTCAGTAATGCATTAGTGAACATCACTTGGCAATCTGTTCATACGGGCTTAATTGGATTTTAATACCGCCTCTGATCTTGTTTTCTAATTAACGGCGGTGGCTGGCAACCAAGCAGAACCATGCACCCAGCAACACCTTTGATCCCGGCCATATGGAGTTCCTCCAAGCACGCCGGGGATGTAAAAATCCCTCACCTAGATGTGGGCGAACAACAGGCCCCCAAATCAAAATGGATGGGGTGAGGAAAATGAAGGAGGGTGGAGAATGGAAGAGTGTGGCAAGGGGTGTTGAAGGAGGAAGGGGGGGCGGCACAAGGTGGCGGTGGGGGTGGGCAATGGCATGTGTCATCCACACATCCCGGCGGCATTGTTATTGATTAATTTCTCTCACGATCAGTTGTGATCACAGATACATAAAACATGAGAGGGGGGACCGAATGGCTGTACACCTTATCATTCTTGCTGCCATTCGACACCCCTTCCTTGCTACGTGGAAATGTCAATAGCTTTTCTAATCTGTTTACTTCTCCCCTTGTGGCCACTGCTTTATGCTTTTGATGAAGGGCTGCCAACAACGTGTCCTTTTCTACCCTTGCTTTTCCTGTTTTGGCAGACAGAATGTGGGTATTAAACTTTACATCTGCATAGTCACCCTGGCTCTCTTGCTGTTGTTGTAGTCGTTTAAAAGGATATCACTTAAAGACCCAGTGCAGTTTTTTTAAAATGTGGATTATTTAATAGATATTAAGACAGCTTTGGCGCTCATTTCTGTATACTCAGCCAGATTTGGGAGGCTTCATGTGGCATCAGCATATTGACCAAAGACACCCTGCAGCCTCACAACCACAGGTTTCATGTTAGGCAACATCTCATACTGTAAGGGGAAGAATCTAATTAATTAATGCTCATGGTGCAATTAATCTTAGAGAATTTTTTTTCAGAAAGAACAACATATAAAATATTCCATATTTTCAAAGATCATATACATTTTTTATATATTTTATGCTTTAATCTTCCTTTTACTGTCGCCTGCACAAATACATTCCCATACAAATGAACTGCTTTCTAAATTACAATTCGAGGGAAACACATTTTCTCCCTGATTACAGTCGCAATTTTAAACATGTGGTTAATGTTGTAAATTGAAAGAAAACAAATAAGCAACAAACCTACTTGGTTATGTTTAGACAACTCTCTTGGTTAGCTTTAGTAAAACTTCATGGCTTGGCTTAAAATAAGTAGGTTTGTCACATCTAGCTGATGTGCATGAAGACAGGCTGGTGTAAAAAGGAAAGTAAACGTCTTATCAATACACCAGTATCTCATTAGAGGACATTTTATTTTCCTCTGGGATATGTACTGAAAAAAGTTAAACAGTGTGCTTCTGGTGTCCGTGAAGTACACTTTTGCCTATTAGTGGAGATATTGGATGGGAACCTCCAAACATCAGCCATTTAGACATAAATGTCAAATGCTTTGTCTTTGGGACATACTTATGGAGATGTCTGATCAGAGACTCACTAAAAATATATTTAATTGGGCCATTTCACATGGCCAACCCTGGGCTAAGGTGTTGAAATCCTTATTTTATTGGAACAATTTGTCTTTTATTTTCAAGAACAGGTTGCATTGTGTTATTCAGATGAGTAGGAGCAAAATGTTCCTCATTTGTTTAGAAGAAATGGTCGTTTGATACATGGTATGAACAAAAGTTACAAACTTATTGTCTCATAAATAATAACTACAGTGTAGAACTTTATGTGAAGTATAAAAGATCCCTATGCGGGCACTTTTGCTCAGGAACATTACCATTAGCTCAAGAGAGCGGCAGGTTTAATGTCACTCCTGAGGAGGACAGAATTTGTTTGTTGTGTGAGCTAGATGAAATTGAGAATGAGGTTCACTTTTGTTTTACTGGCCTGTCTACGAGGACATAAGGGATGTTCTTCTTAGTAAAATGACCTCCATTTATGTTCCTTTCTTTTGGCTGATGACTATGAAGAACTTGAGTTACAGTTACAGTAAGGGAATATTTTCTCCAGCAGATTTGATTTGCCAAGTTTAGGAGAGAAGGCAGAATATGTAGTTTAAGACCAATGGGTAAAATAACTTGTAATATTGTAATGGAAGGAATGTGATGACATGTTTGACGACTGCAACTGTATCTTTGGTGTTTTGTAAACCCACTAGGGTTGGGCACTTTGGGTGCATGACAGGACAATAAAGGGAAAAAAAGAAAATGAATCTCTCCTTGTTGAGAGCTAAAGAGAAGATTGACACCACTCTAATGTGTGTAAGATCAATATGAAGCTACCACCAGCGTCCAGTTTAGTTTAGCTCAGTTTAGCTCAAAGAACGGAAACGGGGAAATTGGTAGCCTGGCTCCGTCCAAATGAAAGCAAAATCCGGCACCTCTAAAGCTCCCCAATAAACACGTTAAATCTTTCTGGTCTAATGCGTACTAAAGGTGCAGGTTTTGGTTTTACCAGGGGTTGCTTACACAACTATTTCTTGGCAGGGAGCAGTTACTTCCTGGAGTCTCTGCAGGTTGCCTGGCAATCTCATGTTGAAGCCAAGATTCCTGCAGAGTAAACAAATGAGATATGTGTTAATTAGTGATTTTGTTACCTTTGGAGCCATGCTAGTCATTTGCCCCTGTTTTCCATCTTTAAGCTAAGCTAAGCTAAGCTAAGCTAACCAGCGGCTGTCTGTGGCTTCATATTTATCATAAAGACATATCAGAGTGCTATTAATCTTCTCTTCTAACTTTTGGAAATAAAGCGAAAAAATATTAAACTACTTCCTTGATACCCAAGCCCCTTTCACGCATGCACTGCAACCCATAAATTATCCAGACATTACCCGGAGGAGCTGTATGTGGGATAGTGTGCAGCATATCTGTGAGGATTCTCCATCATGTCAAGTCATGACAGCTGGACTTGCTGTGTATTCTTGAGGGCATTTCACAAGTCATCCTGCAGGCTTTAACAGTTCTGCTGACTGGTGGGTGAGGTCATCAGTATTTAACCTCTATGGATGGTTAAATCCATGACTTCAAGTGAGCGTAATGATATTACACAAGACAATATGGTATTCATCCATGCATGGTGATTTTATTTAGTTCAGCAAGCTGCCATTTTGCTGACAGAAAGCAGCTCATTACCTATGCATCAATTAAAAAACCTGAGCAAATGTGACAAATTTCATATCTACAACAGTTTGATTGACAACCAGACGGATGGTGTTATTGAAGGGTGTCACATTTCCCCAATACTGACAGATACAGTGTTTTGGGTAAGTTTACATTAACACAATTTGTACGTAGCAATATCATTAGTCGAGGGAATGTAATTCTTATAGTTATGTATCTTTAAGTGTTGATCAACGACAGCTCTGATTAAAGAGTGTTTAACTCCACACAGACACTCTCATGTTGATGTTTGGCAAATCATCACGTCTTTTATTCTTACTTTTGCAGAGAGGCACTCTGACATCATATGGCCTTCTACAACAAAAGCAAAGAAGAAGGAAGGCCTTAAAGTTCCCGCTAGTGATTGCACCTTAATAATAATGCCTTTTTACATGCTGGTTGTTTGTCCTTCGCAGGGCAATTATTTGAACAATGTGTATGTACTCTTTTGAAGAGGATTGTGACATATTGTGCCCTGGCTAATGACTAGAAATGCGTCAAGACTAAAGTGAGGATTCTAATGAAGATGGTTGACGAGGCCTGAAAGCCTTCTCTTTATTTTATATGAAACTCTTTCTTTTTATAACAGAAATCCTTGCCCTCCTTAAATGATCAAATTGTCCTTCGACCGCAGCATGTCACAAAGTTTCAAAATGTTCTATCAAAGACACTTTCAAGCACATTGAATGCTATGTTTATTTAAGTGGTATACTTGATTTTGGAGTCCTTTCTCTTACAATTTAATGGACGACAGAAATGGCCTTAGCTGATTTGAAACAATCACATGCTAATGACTGACTCAATTCCTGCCATGCTAATATGTTGTGTGCTTGACATGTCTATATATTAAATGTCAATAGAAAAGTTAATTACAAACATTGCTCTAGTCACGCTCTGAAAAGATTCAGCATCAGTTTAGTTTAAGCACAATGCCACAGTCTCCAATTAATCACACTTTACTTTTAATTACTGTTACCTTTTGTACAACATATATAACATATTCAACATAAGTACAGCAATATTTACATCGATGTTTAAACTCGAACAGACTTCTTAGTGGGGATAAACAGACACCGACACTGATATTGATATCAGTCTCAAAAAGTCTGTGTAGTCTTTAAATCTAGTTTTTAATATATATATATATATATATATATATATATATAATTTTGACCAATTTGTTTCTGCTTTAAAAAGACACCTACACTTCTTGAATTGTTATTCCTGTTTATTTTAAAATGTATTATTTTATTAATAAATAACAACTTATTACATTTAAATATATGTATTTATTTGTTACATTTAGTTTTACAAATATAGGAAAACAATGTTTGAGTCAAGCTTGATGTCTCCTTACACAGATTGATCCCAGCTTGTTAATTAAATACTGGTATCGGATCAGTACTCCGTATAGGCCAATACTCAAAGCCCAGGTAGCAGTTTTGGGCCTGAAGAAGTTAGATAGATACATTGCTAATTCTTACTTACAAGTCTAGTCAATTACAGTGATAAACATTTTGAAATCTTCTTCTGATATAAAAGAAAGTAGTTTTTACACATCATTACAATATTGTCTGGAAAGTACACCTTTGTCCCACGTCAGCTGGCCCGTGCCACAGAAGCTGCTCCACCAGTTTGTCTGACAGTGACACACAGGCCTATTATTCAAACTGTTACAACAGACAAAGGGTCACACTACATAATAACTCCAGTTATGACATTATTTTAACAGCAACTAAAGAAATAAATAAATTGTGGAAGTGTTTAATTTGGTTGCATAAGAAGGGGAAACTGCTGAGCACACCATGTAATAAATACACCAAAATAGAACATGTTACTTGGATGGCAACAAGAAATGTATATTTGACTAAAACCTTGATGAGCTCAGGTATTTTGAAAAGTAACACAACCTCTTTAGTTATGTGATGAATTGTTATTCCTTAAGATTACAGTCACACAATATTTAATTTAAGTTTGGAAAGGGATCGACGCTGAGGTTTGGATACAGCAGAGTTGTCATATCAAGGGGATCAAGGTTTTAGCCATCAAATGTGTGGGGGCTGCACTTTACAATAAATATAATACATGTTGCATCTTTAAGCTCAGTTTGTCAATCAAGACGATAATTTGACCATAACATGATAATTGTGGGATACTGAGATGAAACAAGAGAAGATTTAAATTGATCCTTGGCTTAATCAGGAAGAGAGAGACACAGTAAAACAAATATGAAAACTCCCACATGGGATCCTCTTTGAAATTCTTCTAAAGGTAAATGTACTTTCTGTGTACTGTATATACGCGTAAAGAAGATATGTGTTTTGCTGGGAGTCGAGGTCTAATTATGGGTTCCACAGAATAGACAAAAAAAAAGTCTCTCTTCTCTTCTCACACACGTACACATGCATGCATCATACACATTGCAACGTCCACAGCGGTGTACACGCCCAGTGTACTTAGCCCAGGGTGATTCTGGCACAGATACAGAAACCAAAAGACAAGTCATATCAGCAATGCAAACCATCCCTCGGGTCAAAAGTGATCAAGTGAAATACCAAAGCGAGTTATAGACTGAGGAGCAGTTGGGTTCAAGCGCTGGAATGAGCCACCTTGCTCAATCAGTATTGTGAAACAGTTTGAATCAAACAGTGGGGCTTCTATTAGCTTTTGAGTCAAGATCAAACATTTATCTGTCTTCCTATAAACAGACCCATACAGTCAAGAGACAAATATATATTTATAAATTAGTTTTAGTCACTGATTGCATAGAAATGATAAAGTCAAAACTCTTATGTCTTATGGAAGCACCACATGTTTATGCCAGAGCATTAAGGACAGGAATACAGGTTGTCTCCCATAGAAGAGGAAGGCATTTCAAAAGAATATGGTCAAGTCAGAAGCCTTTTGTCACATGGCAATTCACTCCTTTTCTGCCTGCCGTCAAAGAGGAGATTAAGTTGTCAAAAAGTGGGTCCTGGTCCAGACTGGTCTTTTGAGTGGATATTCACTAGTCTGATCTCCACCACTGCTAATAGACAGAGCTCAAAGGAGAGCATGGAGAACAGAGGAGGGAGAGGGGTAAGAAGGCTTTAGGATCACTTTACCTGGATTCGGCAGTGTGGCGCTGGTGGATTAGTGCCCCGGGCCTCATGGCGCGCTAGTCTGCAAACACCCCCATAACACTGTTCTACAGGTACAAACACACATGCACACACTTGCTCATTTATAGCACAGTGGCCAGTAAACACACAAACACATGAATTTTATTTTGCACAAGCACATGTGGGTGGGTTTTGCCCTTACATCCAAACCAAGCGTCAAGTGAAGCCAATATTGAAAAGCCTTAAACTTGCATTCTCCCTAATAGCCAGCAGGGAGCGACTCCACTGGTTGCAAAAAGAAGTGTCATTGTATAGAAGTCTATGAAAAAATGATCCAACTTCTTGTACATGGCTACCTAGTGATTGACAAGTCTGGTGTGGGTGTTGTCTTTTGTCAACTTTAACCCTTTCACAGTGCGTTTTAAATCCATGAAAGTTAATTGTAAGATCACTCTCTTGTCACCCTCTTGTGTTACTTCTGGTTTCAAAAAAACAGTATGTCGACGGCCAAAATGTCAAACTCGAGGCTTCAAAACGGCAGTCCACAAACCATAGTGAGAACTTCCACTTCTTATATACAGTCATGGTCCAAACACACACATGCTTTTAAATGCATAGTCATGTACCTGCAAACATATAAACACTGATCTATATGCTACACACAACTAAATGCCCAGTGATCTCTATAGTTTCGCAACATCTCGGCAGCAATAGCCCAGATGGAATGCAACCAGATAAAACAACCACTCTTAATTCCAGTGGCTTAGAAAACTTATGCACTGATTTCTGGCTTCTGTACAGTTGGGATGCCTCACACAAACTTTCTTCGACATCCTAGAAGCTTTTAGAAGTCTGTTCCTGGTCTGATACCACTCTGTAAGGTCACTCACTCATCCAGAACTGCAAAACCATAACCCATAAAGGAGAAAATACAGGTTGTTCTTGGCAGGGAGGAGAGAAAACCTCTACAGCTCTATCCCTCTCTGCCGCCTCTGCCTGCTCTCCCCCCAGTCACTACCTGATGACTTCTCCATCCGTTTTAATTGGTAATTATTTTGCGGGGTTTAATGCCTTTATTCAGACTGTCAGTGTGGAGTCAGGAGAGGAGGATTAGGTGCCCCAGGGGGACGAGACACTGGCACGGCCAGGACAGCTCATTTTTACACGGGCAGGGGAGGAGGACAGCTCATCTTTGATCCGGTTGGGGCTTCGCAGGCCAGAGGGGTGACAGCTGCACTTTCTTTAGCCCACATTTGAATTTGAATTCTATCTTAGGATGCAGCGCGCCGCGGACTTGGCAGGGCAGTGGGGTAATCTGCTCGGCACAAACGCCCGGGCCTTTTCTTCCTGTGTGCCCTCGCAGAGATTGGAGTAATTAAAGTTAAATGGAATGCATTAAAAACTCACTTGTGCCGAGGCTGTGGCGGCCGTGCCAACAGTGAATGGGCTGGGGCTGTCCTTTTACGCTACTCTAATCCTGCAGAATATATGTGTGCCCCATGACTTTGATGCTACGGTACCAAAGCATCGGAAACGGCTACCAGTGGAGCTACAACTGACTGCTGGCTTTCACCTCAGAAGAACATCTTGGAGAGCAAATTCAGCTGGATTCTGACATTGGCAGGAGGTTGCATGGAATCGGCTCGGAAAGGCTATTAGCACTTTCCAGACTCACATGTCAATGTAAGTCTGGAAAATTGCTACACTTTGAGGTGCGGTCTATTTATATACCACACACTGCCTTTTTCCCTGACCTGTGGTAATATTTAGAGTGAATCCTGACTAGCTGTCTATAACACATTATGAACTTGTACTTCGAATTGTTCTACAAAAGGTTGGCCTCTACATGAAGAACGGCTTTTCATGCCAACAAATGCTGGCTCTTTGCAGAAAAGATGGGCGCTCCCAGTTTGTCAACCATCTTGACGTGGACAGTAATTGCAGCAAACCTTCTCCTATAGCCATAGGCTGGCAACCAAACCTGCTCTTCAAAGTGTATGTCAAGAGACTTGAGGCATCAGACACGAAGGTAATTGTCGCCGTCTTTCATTTTGGAAGAATGTGGACAGAGACAAAGAGGAGCAGGCTACAAAACTATCATCATAATCTCTCGCTGGCTTTGTGTGTGATCCTCAAGCCCTTCTAATGAGAGGAGATACGACGGGGAGGAACATAGGGTGTGGGAGGACAGTAAAAAAAAGTATTTGGTGAAACAGAAAATACATAAGAGAGAAAAAAGAGTAAAGGGACATTAAGCTCACTGAAGTTATCTTCCATGTTTACTATCTAGAAGGCGAATAAACATACACACAGATCAATAAATCTATCAGTCAGTGACCGGTCTTTCAGTCTGTACAACTAACAAACAACTCTTTATCCAGAAAAGAGTGAAAAGAATTGCTCCAGCCAGCAAACAGTCATTACACACACGTTTCCCAGGTTTCACAGTAAATGCCTACAGCCAAAAGCATGCACAAATTTGTCCGATAGCGTTACATGATATACCAAATATTTCCCTTTTGGCCCATGAGGGACCAGGTGTATAAACATGGTGGCAACCTAGTTTTGCAGCACTATTTGACATTTTATATTACATTATTACTTTTTTAAAACCAGAAAATATATTGTCCAAAACACACCAAACAACACAAGCCAAATGCTTCAGTGTGCCAAATTTGGTTGCATTCTTGGAAGGGCAAAAAGTCTAAATGACAGTGACCTCTCTGCAGTTCTCAAGATTTCCTTCAGTGTTTGAATGCCCTTTATCTTACCTGAACTTCCCATTATGCCCTGCCTGGTTACATCCGACATCTGCCTGCTCCTTCACAGTTATTCTTCTTTGTGTTGGCTGTGACAAAAGCTAAAATCCCAAACATACTGGTCAAGGTGTCATCATTGTCTGTATGATACATTTTGGAGGAGAGCAATGTAGCCCACTATCGTGCCACCAGCACCACCAAAGCTTGTTGAATAACACGCATTACAGGTAACTTTTGAATTACAGATAACTAGTGACTCTGTTCGAATTGTAATAAGTAATGTCACTATCTTAATTACTTTATCAAAGTATGTAACTTATTACATTTGATACATTTTGATTACTTGATGATGAAAGTAAAGAATGGGGAGACGGACGGGGTGAAGCCACAAAACACACTTCAAACAGCAACAGACAGATTTACAGGCCGAGCAGACAGACAACTGTCCCTCTCAATGACTGTCCTCGTTTATCGACGTACACTCATGTGTCTTGACATTACACCTACCAGGTCATGATTGAAGTTTGTCTGCATTGCATACATCCTCTCTATAAGTGCAAAATCAGGAGAAAGTGTCACAATTACAATCATACTACTATTGTCTGTAATAAACAGGCAAGCTGGTGCTTCTGTGGAGGGGGGGATTTGAGTGCTTGTTCGCTTAAAAGTGAAAAGAATCCCTGAATAACTAATTATAAAGCATCTGAATACCAATATAAGACCTTGGTTTATACTTTTGTGGACTTGATTAGTGGTGATTTGTCTATTCGCTGACAGACGCTTGATGTTGGTGAGATAACGGAGAAAAAAAGCCCAAGCTTTTGGCTGTGAAGCCCTATTATTCATGGGCAGCAGTTGAGTGTGTATTTCCATTAGATGTGTGAAGGCCTCTAAGGTCTAAGAATGCACTTTAATAGATACCTGTCAAATGTAATTAACTATGTTTTTCCTATATCATACGCTTTCCCATCGCCTCCAGCCAGAGGCTCCACAGTGTTTGTGTGTGTGTATACAAGTACACATGCGTATGTGTGTCTGTGTGTGAGAGAGACAAGAGTCTGTCTCAGCGCCTTTTGCCACCCAGCGATTGGAGACAGTTTTAATTGCAGCATGACAACCACAAGAAAGGACCAGAAGCCCCATAAAAGCCAAAGCAAGCTGGCAGCCGTCCCACAGTGGAAAGCTAGCCATGCCATAATTACAGGTAAAAAGACCTCTAGCACTGTAGCTCAGCACCGTGTTTATTTGACACCAATCATGCAACTATGCAGGTATCCCAACAATAACGCGCTCTGTCCCGACAGGACTGAGGTGCCTCTGAGAAAAGACTTGGACATCACTGGTAATCAAGGAATGTCTTCTTGTGGCTCGGAGACCAAACCCTTGTCAGAACATGAAAGTGAGCGCAGAGACCTTGATTTTAAAGAGCTCTGATGAATTTGCCAGTGCAAGTTACATTGTTCCCAGTCAGAGAGGAGCCTCGCATGGCATCAATAATTCATTTTACAAGACTCACTTCTGCCTCCAGTGAGCAGGTCGATTTAAACGTTTTGATATCCACATCCAAGGGCGCAACGGGCCGTCAGTGACACCTGCCCTCCGTAGTAGGAATACATTCTTTTCTCAGCTGAATCAGAGATGATCACCTGCGCTCATACTAGCAGGAGGTTTGAGATGCATTGACTTATTTTCTTTGTAGTTGTAGAGTATTTGGATTTGTATGAGCAGAGGGGTGTTTAATGGCTGTATGCTTGATAGCACGCACATTTAGCCCGGCCTATGGGAGGAGCAGGGTTGTCTCTCAAAGTGACAACTGGGGTAGAAAAAGAGCTCCAGGGTGACAAACGAAAGAAATGTGTTGGGACCTTCCTTTAGTGTACACTCGAGAAGATTTTAAATACGCTCAACCCAGTCAAGTCATGTCCCAATTTTAAGCAATCCCATTGGTAATCATACCAATACACTAGCAGTGTAAATCAAAAGCATTTTAGTGACAGCATTGGTCTCTATTTGGAAATCCAGACCCTAGCACATAAATCTCACCTCTGTAAGTGCTTTACGAGAGCACAATGTGTGTTTTATGTGTTCTTTACGAGTGTGGAAAGGCCACGTCTTGAATGACACTCACTGGCAGAGCCATTGGGGGGGGGTGGGGGTAGGGGTGGGGGGCACACAAAACATAAAACATATGCTCACTTTCAACTAAGAAGGTATGAGTGAAAATACACTGCAATATGTTTCCTCTCACCTTTTTTTGTTGAGTTATTCATTCACTGACTCTGTTATTTACTTGTATTGTGGTTGTGGTGATTTACTTGTTAGGTAATGACTGTCAAGGCAATTGGCTGCTAAAGTGGTGAACCGGCGCTCAAGTGAAGGGCAGTGTTTATCACAGTATTGACTTTCTGACGAGGTGCCACAAACTCTTTTGTCACTGATGCTGGGCTACTGGAGGATATGGCCGAGGGAGGCCACATGACCCACCAGCTCATACTATCACTGCCGTTTTATTCTTTAATCAGGTTTTCTAACTTTTGTACAATTTTTGGTCATGTTGAAGAGTTAAGATAACGCTAAACCTGGCTCATCCAATCAGGTGAGGAGGTGGATACTGCATAAAGAACATTTTTACTGAAAATGTTATATACTACAGATTACCATTGGTTCATTGTTGGTTGGCTTTTATGACTATTGCGCCAAGATCTTGGATTAATTTTTCAGAAATGTCCGAGAGCTGTTTCAGTGTCGAGATCCTTACGTTAAACTCACCATTAAGAAGCTTTTAGAATCAGTCAACTGAGTCACAGTTTGGGTACATTTTATATTTTGAATTCATCCAAAAATCTAAATTTCTAATTAATGCATTGAAAATTCCACCATAGGATATATTAGATGTCACTTTTGACAAGTTGATTTCGGAGTGTTGATCTGTGTTCCCAGGGGACTCTTGGCACTTGCAAACATATGGTGTCCATCTGTCTCTTCATATTCCAACGATGTCATTGATCTACTGTCAAATTCAAAAGATACCATTTTGCAACCAACTCTATTCTTACTTCATGATGATTCTATGTAGTTAAAGTCAACGCTACAGAATGTGTTCCTTCGCTGGTCAACAGTGAAGATATTATTTGTTCAGCAATGGATACCAGTACACACGTTTCATTGTGGAAGGGAGTTACAGTGCATGCAGGATGTTGTGGTTATGGAGCTTTTTACTGCCAGCATTCACAAAGTCCAGGCTTTTAAAGAATAGAAATAGGAAGAATGCACCAGTGATCCGACTGCTTACCAGATGAACTTTACTGATTGTATTTAAGATGAGGATACAACAACCTTTACTTGTTCTCCTTACTTTGGTCATATGCTTCACATTCTCTGGTGGTGCATCACAGTGGGCTGAGTTTGATCAGTAGGGAAACGGGTTGACTGGCCACCAGCCCTTTTGTCTGTGTCACTTAGCACTGATGAACTCTCCGCAGAGCTTCAAAAGGGAGGCAGAGAAAATCAGGAGACCACACACAAGCATGAGAGGGAGGGTGGTCTCTGATCTGTCGACAGAGAAGATGAACCAGGGGGATTTCATACCTGGAGTGATATTATGTCATCTGGTTCAAGTCAATGTGAAGTGAGACATGACTATACTGCTGATTTTAAAGACATGTTGTTTTCATAAATTCTGATGATCAATTCAAGGAGTTACAGTTTCTTGTGTAATGGTGACACTGAATGCCACCTGTGAAACTCATTTTATTTCAGTAATTATTCTACATTTCCCAGGCACAACAAGTACTGATATCTCATAGAGCCTACTGTCTACTTAAACTCTTATCTCTTCCTCTTTTATAATGCATTTCCCTAAGTATAATGGTTAAGGCTTGGTATATTACTGGGAGACTGGCAACAAGGAAATAGTCAGAGAAATGTATTTCGGGAAATACGCTTATTTACCTTATTGTCGAAAGTTAGATGATTGATACCACCATTGTCAAACTTTTTATCTAACCCTCAGCAAACAAGTGAATAGGCCTATTTTCCAAGATAACTAAGTAACACACATCATAGACTATATATAAGAAGTGAACGCCCCCCCCCCCCCCCCATACAGTTGTCATAATTGGTAATATTAGCTATTGGGTCCAATATTAAAAATGTTTATCTCTGCTGTAAAGTTGGGCATTTTAACATGGGGGTCTACGGGGATTGACTTGCTTGCAGCGCAGAGTACCAAACACTAGGTACAGTATGTGCATAAATTGACACACAAAGACCCACCCACACACATGTACAGTGTGCACATGAATTCGGAGACACATGTGCTGCTATGAGCTACTTAAATGCTCTTGATTTGCTTGCGCTACAAGATATCCAACCATGCATGTTTTTCTCCTTCTCTTTCATTGCACATGCACACATACACACTTTTTCTCTCTCTCATGACTATACATTTGCATATCTAGAAAGTATTTCCTGGTAAGTAGAGCAATGGCAGCTCTCAGGAGATACACAGACACAGATAGAAATTTGTATTAAAAAGAAGAAACATCTAAGTAAAAAAAGAACAAAACCACAGTACACCATTACTTTAATGATCCATCATGTTCAAAGGAAACTTATTCACAATCCTGCTGCAATAAACAAGGGAATGAAACACTGGAGTAAAGTGCTTTTCATTTGGTGCTTGCATGCAGCAGATGTTTGCTCTTCACTCCTATTTTTCTGTAGTTTTTAACCATATTTTCTCAAACAGGTCACGTAGGTACTGCACATTATCACGCAACAGATCTGTTAAATTGATGATGTTGAGGATCACAGCATAACACAATGGGTTTTAGGTCAGATTCCCCTTGTATCTCCTCTTTAGGAATGTGGGTGTGTCCAAGGCAGTGACATTTCTCTTTTCCCTTCACAGGCCAATACATCGTAGGTTCAGAGTTCAAAGGTTACGAGTCCCAGGAGGTGTCAACCTCATTAGCCCAGATTGCATCAACCCAACCCAGAGGGCTTTCTCAGTGTTTATGTAACCTCTGACCTCTCGCTACTGGGGAGTCTCCTTCTCTCTGTCGTTCAAGCCATCCCTCAGTCTCCAGTTTACTCCATTCCAGGGCTTTCAGGGTTCAAGTTCATTGTCAGTGCAGCCCAGACATGTTAAGGCCATCCACTCCTGCCCTGTGTGAGTCTACCTTTTCTTTCTGTATATGTTGTTCATCATGTGTGCCTTGGAATGATGATAAGCATATTCCTTAAATTATATTTATTTTGCTAAAAAAAAAAATGCATTTCCGAGTTTTGTACTTGCAAAGAACAACACGACTGTTATTACTGCCATTTGGTCCCTTTAAGATTTTAAGATGCAAAAACTGTCGTATCTGAATCTGTGTATTGTTTTGTAATGTGTGTGTGTGTGTGTGTGTGTGTGTGTGTGTGTGTGTGTGTGTGTGTGTGTGTGTGTGTGTGTGTGTGTGTGTGTGTGTTTTGTCTAATATGCCAGTGGCAAAGACAATTTCCATTTTATGCAAATCTAATGGACAATAAAGTAACCTGAATGTGATTCTGAACTAATTAAGTCTAAAAATAAACACAACTTTATCACAAAGATGGAAAGAGGGGCAATGCAATCTGCAATAAACATTAATCAACAAAGTTCAAAGTGAATTCTTGTCCTTGGAAACAACATCTTAGACCCATCCCAAGGTCCACTTGGTAGATTTTGTGGAGCTTTCGGTCACGTCACATGATCTTCAACAGCAGCTAGAGGTTTGTCCGCTGGAACTGTAATGTTCAGATTTCCCCCCCCCTGAGCTCTTGAAGGACTTGTCGTCCATATTGGCTTAAAAGCTAAGATTCAAAGGTCATTCTTCTGTGTTGTTTTGTTGTATCTTTTAAATATTTTTCATGTAATTTCTCAACTGCTGTTTCCAAGGTCAAGAATGCACTTTTAACTTAAACTTTTAAACCAACATGAATAAGAATCCCTTAAGTGCTCAGAAAAATGTTCTGTGACGACTGGGCAAACGTGATATGATCTAAAGCCCCAGAACAGCTTTGCACCTTGTGGAGAAGTTGTTCACCACAAGTTGTTGTGACACAAATGACACCCGGTATGTAAGGGCAGCCAAACTGGATCGACTTGGACTGATATGCGGAACAGAGACTCCCAGTCCAGGATGCTTTTTCTCCTCTCCTCCCACCCCTCTTTCTCTTTAAATGCTGATTGTTTAAGTGATAAGTGACGGTGATGGATGAGCCGGGCTTTGTGTAATTATTGTCCTGGTTATCATTGTCACTGCTGATAGCATACATCAGCGTGTCCCAGCCCATTTTGCATGTGATAAATAATAGTAGCCAGAAAAAAAAGAAATACATCCAAATCATTTGTGAACAGACCCCTGAAATGTAAACACTAATGGAGGGCCCTGGTAGGTACGAGCGCTGATGCCGTGATGTTTTTACTGTGTGTCTGCTGCAACGAATGCCAAATGAGCTGCGTAACGGGCTACACACCCAAACACACACACACACACACACACACACACACACTTATTCTCTACCAGCTTGAAGGCCTCAACCTACTTGGCCTTTTTCTTCACTACAAGTCTTAGCTTATCCAAACAAAGCTTCATTAAAAGAGGAGCCATTCAATCATTTATTATACTTAGTCAGAGGTGATTATCTGATTCTAATGCTTTATCATGCATCTATGATACTTGACGGCCCTTAGGTGATGTAATCTTTGAGGATGATTTATGGATTATGGCAATTAGCGCTCAGATAATGGTTATTATTAAAGTTCATTTGCCTTTCACAAATGACAGTGTGCATTGTGATATCTTTTTTCGAAGAACATTTACACAGTACCTGTGTGAAGACATAATCTAATGCCAGATAAGCAGTGGCTTGAGGAAGTTTTTCTAAATCTAGAATAAACTGTGATGTTTCTGAAACATCGAGGCGGGGAGATATCATCTGCCATTTGCTACGTTTGCTTGCATTGAGTGTTATTTATAATCATGATAGTAGAAACTCCAGTTATCTTTGATCCACCACAATACAATGAATTACTCTATTGCCATTCCCCCCCCCCCCCCCTTGCTGCGCTGCCTCCGCTTCTGTATCACTCTCTCTCGGACTCGAGCGAACGTGACCTCTGACCCCGAGCTCTGTGGCTGACTGAACATTATGAGATGCTAATTGGCCATGTAACAATATATCAAACTGTGACACAATGCCATGTAAAATGTGGGGAACACATTGTAGACTAATTAGCGTTGACAATTCTTACTCTGCTGATCGCAATTTATATTTAGCAGGTCAATTTTTAACTACTACTTCAACAAAATCATCTCATTCATATCCTTTTTTCTTCTGGTCAAGTTTGTGTTTAAACGTAATACTTTCTTATGTTCAATTGCGAAGGACATTTATATTGAATGTGACATTTTTAGGAATATAAATAAGTGTTCACTGAGTGTTCACTTAAATTCCAGTATTGAGAATAGTTATTGCTAAATTGTGTTGATTATTGGGTTATTGTATCAATAACCAGTATTACATGATGTAATTAAACGCACTCAAACGTTTGCTTAGCAAAAAGCTGATTTTGTAACATTTGAATAATTTCTGTTTATTCTAGTAAACGTTGTATTGTAATGTACTTACACCGATAGAGCAGAAATCTTTACAGTCTTCTCGGCACTACATTACATTTCTGTGCAGCTCGTGAAGGAATCCGTCCTCCCTTTGGCAGTTTGAAATGACACCTGATCTCATCAATTACAATTTGCTCTACAGACAAACTCTCCCTCACACCTAATGGAAGTTTTAGGAGGTTAGATGTCTGACAATCAACCGAAAGGCTAAAAGACCAGAGAGAAGTCACCTTTAGACATTTAGGAGACTTAACGGCATAAAGTGACACCTAACACCTTTCTGCTTGTTCCTGTAGTGCAAAGTCATGTAAGTGCCATGTAGAAAAAGTAATGATACGGTGAACATCCATTCAATGATTCAGGTACTTAATTGGGTGTATTGTCGCCGTCATGTGAAAACCATGAACCTCCAACTTTTCATTAACTAAAAGACATGCTCACTCAGATAATCCGGTTCGTTTTGAAGCGGTTTACTTACAGTAACTTAAAATGTAGGAGGTTTTTTTCAAGCCATGAAAAAAACTACTTTTTTTTTCCTTTGTAAACTATAAGAAGTATTTACCAGCAACGCCTGTTGTTTTCACCTTTTTGAGTCTGTGTGTCTATCATCAGGGCAACATGTGTTCTGGGAGACCTACCACAGAAGTCACTATGAGTACTTTGTCAGGTGTTTATGTGTCTGTCTGTCTGTCAAAGCCATAGCGACTGTGCAAGATGCATTCCCGAAAATACCAATGTGTAATTGAACTAAAAAGATTATCTAGAGTTCTTAAACGAGCGTAGACCGAGCACATATCAAGACAAAATGAATTTAGTTAAAAATGAAAGTACAGTGTTGATGCTATGTTGTTAACAACAACATGTTTGGTTAGTCATCCAGCATTTCAGTACACAAACCACACATCAGTTTCCTCAGATGCAAAATAAGTTAATAAATCCACTTTTTTAAGTTGGGCATACAATGAAACTAGGATTTGTGAAACCCTTTTTAGGGCTTGAGGTGTAATGCCGTGTAAACTGATACGGTGACTCAGCTGGTGAGATTGCATTGGGTTCTTATGTCAAGATTTTATACAAAGATCAGGTTCATGTGTAGGAATCACATATTTTTGTTCCCTGTCAGCAGAGGAGACAAGGAGAAATTTAAAGGCCCTAAAGGCAGATCAATCAATGCTGGTGTGTGGAAGTTGAACTGTTGGAAAGGTCAGACAGGTCAGGGAGCAGCGAGAGTTCACTGCCGGCTGCCTGAAGCTTTCTCTCCGTCATCTTGAACAAAAGGTCATTGTCACAAAGAGGTATATGCCAATATAATTGGCCGTCTCGGTCCAAGAAAACAAAGCCAGTTGTTTGGATGATGCAGCAATCAAATATATTTTAGAATATCTTGGAGTATTTTGAGTCAGAATCAGGTGCACACAGTACAATGGATGACCTGAAATGACAGCAGCTTGGATACATGAGCCACTAAGTACCCCATAAAACACCTTCACGCCTCTCCTTCTCCCTCTTTCCTTCTCCCTCTGTCTCACTTTCTACCCCCCCCCCCCCCTCCATCTGTCTCTTTCTATAGCCCTGTCTTACTCTCTCACTCCACCCCCCTTCTTTTTTTTCTCTTCATAGACAGATGATACGCTGTCCTCCTTCCAACACCCTCGCAGTAGCATATTTCTCTCCCTGGAGCGAGTAACTCTGTCTTCTGTCTGTGTCCACACTCCTGTCCCCCCCCCCCCCCCCCCACCTACCCCCAACAACACAACCCAGTACAAGCATGGCCTGCAGCTTTGATGGCCCTCCGTGGAACAAAAACACACGCTGCCTCTCAAAAGCCTCCTTTATCTGCGGCGAACAAAAAGACGGCTTCACCTCCGCACTGTTCCCACCATTAGGCCCTGGCCTGGGCCCTTTTTTCCATGTCTCCCTCCTGCTCACACCCCCACTGGGCCCTTTCAGCATGGGGCAGTGGGGGTGTGTGGTACGCCCTTTATGTTCACATGTGTCCATGCTTCTTTGCTCTGTCAGACTTGCCCCCTTCACAATAGACGTGCGAAGAGATTGACCAGCAGCTTTTGACGCGACCACCCCATTCAGATATGAAAGAGCATGGGTGGAAAGACACACCTGCACCTTTATGTGGGTTCAGAGTTAATGCTTGAAGGGTAAGGCTGTTCTGGGTGACTTGGAAGTTTGTAAGTAAGCTTGAAATTGACTCTGAATCAGGCTGAAATGCGATTAACATGTTTGACCGGGTTGAAATAGATCAGGTACGCTCGGTCACATTTGTGGAAAACATTTTTTTTTCACCCCTACGTGTCATAATATTTTGATATCATGAGCAAATGATATGGTCTCTTGTACAACATATGGGAGCACCACTCAATCAACGAGATCTAACGACGCAATGGCAAATTTGCATTGCGTGAATACAAAGTGGGTCATTTGGAAGCATTGTTGGCATGTAGACCCTGTCGTAAAACAAAATGCGTTTACACATTCAGTAAATGCCCCCTGTTCAATGTAATGTTCACCTCTTACATTCATTCCTCCTTTCAAAAACACCAAACGAGATGCCTGGGCCATTCCACTCTGACTGGGTCCATGAAGAAATCATTATCCCCATGACCCGAAGCTATTAATTCCATCTCTCACTCCTCCCTCTGTCTCTCATTTCTCTAGACAAATTCATTTACATGAAAGACCACTCACACTGGCACGGGCCTGCAGGTAAATGACAATCTAACCAACGATTTCATGCAATATTACCATTTCTCAGCTGCGCACGCACGCAGTCCACGGGCTGTGGTAAGTGTATCATTAATAAATCTGCCCCTTTCCCATGACTGAAGGGATCAACATGTTTTAATTATCCTGCCGTGATTTGAACTCGATCAGCGTAGCGTTCAGTTACACAAACATTCCACCAGTGCGCGAGATAAACACTCTGCCTCCGCACCCTGCATACAGAGAGGTGCAGGGACAAGGTAAGACACGGTCAGGCTTTTCTGTTTGTCTGTCTGTCTGGGTATAGCCATAGTAGAGCTGTAAGGTTTGTTTAGTGCAGCAGAAAGACAGATATGTGTATACTGACAGGTCTGGACCTGTTTCAGTCTGATCAGCCTAAGCAGTGCAGACATAAAAAAGACAAGGGGGGAAATATATCTTAATGTGGTTTCGATATTTATACACAATGAGAACAGATTTGAGTGCTCCGTTTTTGTTTGAATAAGCACTGAACTGAAAATGTGTATTTATGTAATTAGAGTATTTCCTGCTACTTTATAGTTCTCCTCCTCTACATCTGAGAAGGAAATATTGTACTTTTTAATCCACTACATTTTTCTAAATGCTTCAGTTACTTTGCATATTTAGATTGTTAATACAAAATATAATTCCACTAATACATACTGATGACATACTATTATTAAGGGGAGACACTACAGGTCATTTTTTTTATCTAAAAGATCTCACCATGAAACTTCACCATTTACATTAAGACAACTGTTGTTTGTGTTATCTTTAAATATGCAAATTAATCATTATCTAACGCTACATTTTGGTTTTCCACTCGTCTGAAAGAAGAAGAAGCAAAATAGCCAAAACTCTCAAAAATATGTGTTTACCTATAATGTCTTGTCTTGTACTACCGGCAGTATATAAGGTCATTAAAATGAGCTCCACCAGTTGCAACATTAAAGTGATAAATGCATCAATAATTCTACTCCAATAATATAACATATATTATTCTGAAATGGGTCATTGTGCATATTGAGTATTTTAACTGCTGGCACTTTAATTACATGTTGATGCTAATACTTTTATTCTTTTAATTATTAAATAAGATTTTAAATGTAGGATTTTTACTTGTAACGAGTAATCCTTCACTGTTTTATTACTATTTCTACTTCTTCCACCACTGAACAAAACAATCTGAGAAGGAAAACATATTATTAGTTTGAAGTGCTCGCTCTCTAGTAAATGTCCACAATAAGGCCATAACTTGTGATGAGAGAGTTCCCGAGCCAGAAAGCATGAAGACCATTGATACCAAACTAGACTAGTATATCTTACTTATTGAGTTTCATAAATCAACTTGCCAGACAGTCAAAATAATGTGTGTTCATCTTTTTTTTTAGGAATTCAAAGTCTTTGTGTTGTCTGGTGGCGTCTCCACCTTCATGTGTAGTTCAGTGTGTAAAACCCTCGGACTGGGACCAGAGCATTTCACAGGAACAGGCTCAGGCAGTAAGTTAGTCAGCCAGCGTCTGCATGTGTGTGTCTTCCGACATCCTCATCAGGAAAAACTGCAGCCTTTTCTTTGCTGCTTTGGTGTCTAAGTCCCGTAGGGCAATGGGCAGCTTTATGTAGTTCACACAAACACCCACAAAGCAGACATGTACACACTCATACACCCACACACACTTACTTACACTGGAAACACACATACACTCACGCAAGAAGGAACCTGTTATAAAAAGCTCGTCCCACTGGCTGGCTGCCAAAAGAAACGTGCTGAGGCGAACACTAATCCACTTTAAATTACAACGGCACTGAAAGCCTGTGACCACAGCCAAATATTGATATGGGGTCATTAGTCAATTATGGCTGGGAGTCTTGCTGAGTGATCAGAGGGGAGGAACCCGGGGCAGAGGTGGCCGAGCGGGAGGTGTCAGAAGCGGACCGAGAGGAGGAGGTCACCGCTTGGGGGATTATGGTATTAGCAGGCGGAGGATGAAACTACGTGCCAAAGTTAATGGAGATAGAGCTGTAGTTGTGATACAAGTAGTCATGTGACTACTATCTTCTCCTTTTCTCTTCATTCTCAGCCTTATAACACAGGCACCTCCTCTCTCTCTGTTGTGGGAAAGAAACTGTCTGTGTGTAAATGAGAGACAGAGCATTCAAATATATTTTCAACAGCATACCAACCCATGTTCTTGCTAGGCCCCAAAAAGCATCACCACCCCCCCTAGTGGCACATCAGGTGTGAGTCTTTTACTACTGTGCTCTTTCCAAAATCCATTACAACTCATTAAAATACAAATATGTCTAAGAAAATGAAATCTGCTTGTCGTCAGAACACTTCAACTTCAATTAAAGCCAATTACAATTATGCATTATTAAATTATAAGTGATCCAAACATCCGTTTTAGAAAATTTCACCTGCTTTTATTTGTGAAATTGATATGTAAGGCACTCAGTTTTGCTCTTCAATTGTAATTAGTATGAAGATGGATAGAAAATCTAGAAGAATCTAATCATTCAATTAGGACCATAGTGTTTCGGGCTAAGTGAAACTACATCAATGCCTTGACACAGATGATACCATTAATTTCCTCTGGGTTAGTAATTTGATAAGGCATCAAATTGGAGAGATTGCATTGCAAAGGGCATCATCACAGCCAAGCCAATTTAGACACTGCGTGGGGCGAACGCTGCAGATGGAAGATTAAAGAATGAATGCTTAAAAAGACGAGTTTATTTGAAGTCTTATCATTACATTTTAAATAGATGTTTAAATCTGTGTTATGCATGGTTGTATTTAATCATTATCTATGTATGTTGAAACAAGAAAAGGCCAGAAAAGTTTGCATGAGTACAATTTGTCCTTGACATACGCTGTAATATCAAGAGCTTTTTATTGTCCAATACCTCTTAACAACATGCTTACACATAAACAATGAAAGCCATTGCAGATCTGAATGGCGCAAATAAGCAAAAAAAGAGAGAAAAATCCCAGTAACAGACCACCAGTAAAGTAGAGACCACCTATAAATGCTTTCCATCGGTGGGTTCACAGAAGCACTTCAGCTGTAATACTTTAATTGCTCAGGGACTCAAAGTCTAATAAGGTTTCTAAGTCGAGCTGCTTTATTTGTTTTCCTTTGACTCGCGGCTAGAGCAAAAATGCAGCCACTCTAATTGCTGTGCCGTCATTAAGAGCTGTGGGTATTAAAAGTTTATTCCTCCAAAAACGAGCATGTTGCAATGTTTTTTTGTTTTCTTCCTCTCTCCAGAACTGAGTTATGGGGCCCTTTCCGTCAAGGCCAGGTTCACACAGGAAGTAATTGAGTTTAATGTAAGAAATAAAGAAAATACTCTTAGCCTGAACAAATGTTGAAATACAGAAGGATAGAGTTCATTTACTGCTTTTACTAGTCGTGTGTGATGTTGTTTCATGACAATTATCTGGCCACTATTAAACCAACCCCAGCACTGTGCTCCCAATAGAGGGAGAGTGTTTGCTCGTGACAAAGGAGAAGTTGTTAATTCTGTCATTCATTTAATGTTAACTGGCTGGTTTTGTTAAATAGTTATTTAAAAGCAGTCAAATGTCTAAGACGAAGACACCTCTTTCCAAAAGTAAAGAGGCAAACGTGCCTAAAAACATTGAGTCTCATGCATGAAGCGATAAACAAACAAATGTCCTCTCATTTTGTCAGTACCCACCGATATCTTGGATTCACTAATGCTTTCTCATTTTTAATTTTCTCTTAGGTATGTAGTCAAGAGCACTCGAAGAAAAAAAAGAAACATCTCGATTTCACAGTCCACTAATTGTTCGTCCAACACAAGGAAACATACGTTTTAAATTTGAGGAACATGTACACAAATACATGAATATAATATAATGAAATTTTGATTATTATTTGTTTTAGAGCTATGATAATAAATACATCATTAAATATGTGGGCTAAAGAAATACTATTAGTCCATTCATCCCAATTAAGACTAAGAACCCTTGGGTGATAATGCATGCGTTCAGCGTCTGAATGACTTACATACTATTAGATGCTCTTTGATTTTCCTGTAACACCAGTATTGAAAAATCATGTCTACATTTTTTAAAGTTTATTTAAAAGTACCTCAATTTCACTACTACTGAAGTTCATATTCTTCTTAAAAACCCTTTTGGTTATTTTCACACAGCACAACACATTAACATGGGGCATTACCGATGCTGATAATAAATAAGTTATGATCAAGTTGGATTGATCACTCAGCACACCTGGGTGAGAGCAGATCTTATGTACGTTCGGTGCATCTGGAGTTGACGTCTCTTATTTTTTGTCTTAACGGAGAATCAAGAGTAAGTATTAGAACATTTAAGAGAATGCTGCTGCATGAGTACCCATTGTGTCTTAGCTCGTCTCCAGTGATAAAGACATTACAGATACCTAGGTATATTTGGTGCAAATCTCCCTCTATCTTGGAGACAGATGTGTAAAAATATGCATTGTCAGATCTGTATTTTCATTTAAATTTTAATGAAACTCATCTCCTCCCTGTTTGAGCTGCTTACTTTTAATTGAGTTTGTATTACAGTAAATATCAAGTGAGAAGGAAAGCAAGTATCTGTCAGCTCGACGTGTCACAGGTACACTCTCACGTTGGCATGGGAAGGATGGAGGGGGGTATTGTACTTCCCCTGATGAGGCACACAACGATAATCACAACTCAATTAACACTTTCTATATATACAACTGTACAACATGCATGGAGACGCTCACACACCCACACGCACACACACACACGCACACACATACTTTCACAAACAGCGGGGAAGGGGGTTGAAAAGGTGGTTTTCCAAGCCTTTCTATTGATCTTGTGACTTTGACAACTAGACCTGTTGTAGGACCTGCGAAATGAGACGACGCTCTTAAGACTTGAGTCGGTTGATGCCAATTAGTTAAACTGTTTTGTCATCCGCCTATTTCTTCCACGCGCCAAAGTTTATGTGGAGATAAAAGGGGCAAAAGTTTAACTTGAAGGGAGGAAGAAAATCTTTCTGTGCATTAATTTCTCTTCACACCAATGTCAGAAAAGGAGTTACAGTTAAGGTATGATCAAATTGGATAATTGGATAAAAAAGTGTCAAATGATATGATTAATTAACAATGAATGCACATATGTGAAACACCATATATAATGCTGCAGATCATTCTCTGTTCACTGTCAAAACTCATACATTTCCTGCATTACTGTATAACCGTATGTATCTGCACTCTTTAGCTGCTATTGTATTTCGAAATTCCCTACATGGCTTCACAGTTGGCCAGCCTTCCTTTATGCAACACCTGATCTCTTTCTTACCGGGGCCAGTCAGAGAAATCCACCTGAAGTTATTTCTAATATCCTTCCACTCCCCACATGCCTTTCTTCTCCCCCTCCCTCTCTTTCTCCTCTGTTCTCTCTGTCTAAACTTGCTTTCCTTGATGAGTCCTAGCAGGGAATCACAGGCTCGGAAAAAAGGTAGGGGCCTGACAGAGATTGATGTCTGAGCGCTCCCCCTGATTCGCTGATTAAACCCATCAATCAATATGCAGAGGAGGTGTCCAATGCAAATGGATCCAATCAGGCGGAACGGACTGGTATTGTCTGTGTGTCGTGGTGAGTGGTGAAGTTAGAGGTGGAGGACGGGCACTCTCTAGGACAGGGACTAAAAATGGATGAAGGCTCAAGAGGAGAAACAGGACCACAATTTGAGAAAGATTGCGACTGGGTAATTGTATTCTGGTTGAAAAAACAATGGCCGACGTTCATTCAAAAGAATATCATTGTGAAGCGCATGACTCTCTCCTGTTCTCTGATTTCACAAGCACGTGCCTCTCCTCTTGTGTAAACATGTGAAAAATGGGCTCATCCAACTACAGCTGCTAATTTCTCAGCGAACACACCAAACTCACCACGCGCACGGGCTTGCGTGTTCATAGATCATCTGGGCAGCATTCTCCTTGCGCCGTCCTCATCAGCTCACACACACTATCACATTTTCCATGTCTCCATCTTCATCCAATCTTACTGTAATGGTACAGCGGGGACTGAGGCTGGATCTCCCCTCTGGGCCCCGGCTGCTCCCTGAAGTATCTGCCTTGCTCTCACTTCAACCCTCATTTGAATACAAGTAGCATCCTTGGTCATTACAGTGGGAGTGTGTGCCATGCTCGCTTGTCATTGAGATTGGTGTGTGTGTGAGTCTCGATGGTTGTGAAAATGACACAGACGAGATGGATACCATCGCACCCAGGGGTCACGTTGGCCTCTGAGAGCCACTCGCGTGCAGTTGTTTCCACTTGTCGGAAAACATGGCCGCTGTTGCAATCGCCCAAACCAGCTTTTATTTCTGTCCGGTTCAAGTTCATTATTCATGATTGTTCCATCAATGTTCTATCTCTATCATTCGCCGGGCTCACCCTCCTCATTCAAACCCCACAGAAAAAGAAGGCTGGTCATTTGTTTCAGTAAATGACACAGATGCCTCTCACTCTGCTTATAGACTTATTCCTCCCCTTTTTTTTTGGGTAAGGGGTGGGGGTGAGTCGGTGGCGCATGTGAGGGAATGATACCATGACACGTTCTTCCCTCCCTTTTCCTCCTCCTTCACCTCCTCCTTCTTTCTCTCCACCACTCTATCTATCCTCCTCCCCCTTCCCCAGCTCCAGTAGGAGACAACGAGCCCCCAAAATGGCTGCCTTGGTGCCAGGGGGACCACAGGCTGCTCTCCCATCTCCCATAATCACCGGGGCGATGCTCGGATGCCTCCCCCATTTGCATAATGCCATCCTGACACTTTCACTTCCGCCATCCATCACCGGCGGCGTGAGTCCCGCGGCCTGCTCCGTCGCTCCGTCTCCCCCTGATTGCGTCCTGTGTTTATCTGCCCAAGCACAAAAGATTGATTCCCCGCTGTCTCTCGGCCTTATGTTCAGCAGATAGGGATTTTCGCCGAATGATGAAGCACCCAGTCAGCTAATGATAAACAGAAAACACATATTCAAAAGGACGGTCTCCCCTCTCTCTCCGGCTTTAGTGTGGCTGCGGCTCGCCTCGACTTCTCCTCTGCCATGTGTGGGGAAGGGAGGGATGTCAGGTTAAGGAAGTGAACACACTCTGCAGGGAGTTCAATTTGAAACGCAATTGTTTTCCTGTCAGTCCTTTTACATTTTTTCTGTTGATTTGCTCCAGGGGTAAGGGAAAATGAAGGACCGGGAGGAAAGGGAGATAGCAATTAAAATAAAACTGTCGTCTTGATGGCTGCTCTTGTTCTTCTACACACCACAGTGCAGGCGGATCTGACAGACCGTGTTTTAAGAACATATCCTGGCTGAAAGATAAAAGCATACATGAGTGCAGCCCAGTAGCTTTTAAGAGGATGGAATTGGTACAAGAGGGTTCCTATACCGCATGATATGATGCTACATTTAACCTCTGAACGACACAGTAACATCCAATGAATGCATGTTGTAACCTATTACATCCATTAAATCAACAACTAAAATGTTTTGACATCATGCTTCATTTTAATGAAGTGGGTTGGAGTCACATTTCTTTAACTTGTGCACAGTTTAAAATGCCATAAGTACGGCTCACTATGTAGACGATGCTACTGTTTGCTGCTGCAGAATGCCAATGCAAAGCATTTCAGCAAGTGCACTAAGTCTGCAAAGTTTCACTCTGCGATAACAAAATACTATTAGCTGCTGTCACGTACAGGAGAAGAGAGATTATTTTATTTATTGAAATGAGATTGAAATGATAAATCTCTCTCCCCATGATAAAACACTGGGACTCATAAGCCTAGTGTGGGGGATAGGGATTAGAAAAAGATGGAGGCGAGAGAGAGAGAGAGAGAGACAGAGAGTGAAGGAGAGAGAGGGAGGAGTGAGAGGGGAAGAAATTCATAATGCATAATAAAACAAAAGGTGTCGTGGGAAACATCACTGATATTAAAATCAGAGGCAGACAGATCTATATGAAAAATGCAGATTTGAAAATGTAAATAACCATGGCCCTAGGGGGGAGGGGGAGTGATTCAAAGATAGGATGACAACATGAAGAGAAAGGCATTTATTTGGGGGCTTTGATGTTTCTCACATCCAAATTTATGCTACTGACGACCAAAATAATGCCACTGAAGGGGATTTTACACAGTGCACTGCTGGCCCTGTTTCATACCATGATGATATAAAACACATTATGCCGCGCATTATCTCAGTGTGAGAATGTCTGGTAATGAGATGATTCACATTCAAGGGGGATACTTAAGATTGCATTTCAACATTTCCAAACAACAACATGTTATCTTCACATTAAAGCCCTGTTCCAAAACAAAGGCGTTTGATCCGCGCTCAAATGCGTGTTCCTTCAATGTGAAATCCACACAGTGTGCCTAACCTTAGCCTTTAAGGATGACCCTCTCGCTTTCATCCAAATGCATCCCTGATTGCTTTGATTTTCAAGCTGTCGATCAAAATCAGGAGGAGAACGGACCCCCGTGTTTAGATGAAATATCCCTTTAATAATGCCGACTTTCCTCGGGGCGAGAGAAGATCCTTTGGAAACGTGTTCCCACTTCTACCGCTGCTTCAAAATGACAGTGCAAGTTAAGTGAAATACGAAGGTGCTATAGTGTTAGGCTTATCATTTGTGAACATGTAATTTTGTTGTTCGGATCCAGTGGCTTCACAAATTTAGATCCTCTTTGGTGCTTCCTCCTCCCGTTGCATTTGACAGAATGTTTGTGGGAGTGTGAGAAAACTATATTAGGACATAGTCGTGTGGACTGTTGCGCATCTTTTTATGTGCAGGAACGGCAGGAAAAGAGTGGGAGTGCACGGCTATCTCCCCATGTAAATCCACCGCACTAGTTTAGCCTTGTCGCGGTGCTTTACAATACTTGGCTCCCTGAACATTGCCATTAGGGAGCTCTCTCACAGCCATTATTTTGAATATATCATTATTCTGCCAGCACTATCACATCCAGCTCATCACCATTTTTCTCTTTTTTCTTTGTTTTGAATAGATAAAAGCTTCATAAGAAGGGAGCATCGAGTCACTTGAAGCACTGACGCCTCACTAGCCAGATTCATTGGCTCTTGAGGGTTTGCATATGTTGTCGCTAAATCTCTCTTATCACAATACTGTAATTTTCCCAAAATATAAAGTCACTCCTTTACCTATTTTGATTGAACTGTATGACCAGTTATCTGCTAGAAAAAGGATCTGGATTGAAATCCATATATTTACAACTCATTACATATTTCTTAATGGGTTACCAACATTTATAACTGCACAACACTGGTCAACAAGATGTTTCATTGCCTGGCAACCAAAAATCTGTTCTTATTTTTGGCTTACAACTGAGTGATCTGTAAAAGATCTATAAATTATTAACCAGTAATAAAGACATTAGTTACCAGACTTGTGGGCCGGAGTCAAATGACTTGGACTTGAGTGTTATGTTACAAATTTGATGACATTTGACTCGACTTAACGAAATCAAAAAACAATTGCAGCTCGACTTGGACTTTAAAACAAATGACTTTTGACTTCACTCGGACCTTTTGACTTGAAGATTCTTGATACCTAACCCGAGCCCAAAGATTAAAACATATATTATTTAAAAAGAGAGCCACAAATCATTTAATAAACTAATGTTAACACAGCGTAATTCAGGAGAGAACCATGAAGAACTAACAATATGTTACTGAGCACCAGTTGGTAAAAGTTATATCAAAGATAATTGTGTTTGCATACAAAAAGATCACGGTGGTAAACAAAAAACTAATTGCAGTATGCAAAATGTCCAGGTCGACAATAACATTTGGTGAAGAGCGCATAAACACTTGTTTAGGACTCAACGTGCAAAGTTTAGGACTTGGGACCTGAGTGCAAACACTTGAGTCTCACTTGTGACACGCACAAATTGACTCATCATCGGGTGTGCTCACTTTCAGTTTGACCTGCAAATATAGTGGTTTGGACAATCTGGATAAAATGCAAGCTTGTTTACAACTGTTGGATCCTCTGACCACTTGTGTTTCTGGCCACGTCAGACTTCATTTTAGAATGGTCCTCGCATTCCCTGATCTCATCAATTTCTACTGTGAGCACACATTATCATAGAAACAATATCCAAAAGCTACAAAAACAAGACCCAAGTTGTGATAAACAGGAATTATCCTTTAAAGTGGAATCCAAATATGAAACACAGGAAGTGATTAACAGAACGAGACGTCTGTCAAGTTAGCTAACTTAGTCTTAGCACGTCCACATGTAGCTCAGCTGAGGTCAGTCTTCCTGAGCCCTTTAAGAGCACATAGGGCTCCACAGCTGCTTTTAGTCAGGGCCTGAAGTCCCTCCATCCTCTCCCTCCCCTTCCACATCCCTTCATCCCTCCTGCCCCTCTGCTTTCTGTTCTCTTGCCAGGACTGTAATCAAGCCTTCAGCTTGTGGCCAGGGCCTTACCCCCCTCTAAGCCTGAAAAAAAGCCACCAACAGACTAAACTATGAGAGAAATGAAGGGCAGACACAGAAGGAGGCGAGCAGGGTGTGAGAGATAGTCATTAAAACTGTGCCCTGTATGCTGAGAGAACACAAGCATAATGTTTTAAATACAGGGATTGCTGCAGTTTGTTTGGGAAAACATTATTGTCGAAAAAGTTCTGGCACCGTTAAAGATGGCAGTGCAGGAACAGTATGCGAGTGAGCACTAATGAAAAACATGTGCACCTCAAATTCCACTCATAGCATTGTCTGATTAAGGCCTTTGTGAGGACATTCGTTGGTGGCAAAGGGGTTAGAGTTTATGTTGTGTACACAGTCAACGTCTTTTAGAGGATTTAAGCTTTCTCACTCAATGGGCCATCTTTTAGTCGTTCTCAAGGGCTGACTGTACCTGCTTTTGTGTGCTTTTTTCCTCCCCAGTGTCATCTTCCATGGCCAGAGGGGATGGTATAGCCGCCACGGTCATGTCCAAACAAACCCCCATCTGATTCCTCGCCCTCTCAGATGACAGGACTGCAACAGCAGCCCATTATTCTGGACAGCCTTTTGGTTTGCTCAAGGATGTGAGGTTGTCAGTGCTGCCTTTCAAGGCCGTATCCATGTACAATCTCTCAGGGCCACTGGAAAACAATGCTGAGGATCATTACACAGATATGCAGGGCCATAATCCACATTTTTGCATCCAGGCAATTTAAGCACCATAGAGCCACATATGATGTTGATGATACAGCTGACGTGGGCCTTGAATTTCAATTGAAAATGAAGTTAATTTCCCATAAAATAAGATTATTGGAAAAGTAAATGCTAGTATGGGCAAACATATTTGAAATAAGTTTAGTCCTTACTTCAGAAGATCCCTCTTCAATATTTTTAGCATCTAAATATTTGTTTGCCTTCTTAAACCGAATTTAAATAAAATAGGTTCACTTTATTTTCTAAAGACATTTATAAAGGAAAATCCATGGCAGGAAATCCACCCAAATCCTTGGAAAATCCAATAATATTTGCATAGAGCTTAAAACATGCAAAGTCCCTGCGTACGAATTAAGCTGGAAAGGAAAGCCCTGCTGGTTATGCATTAAAATGGATTGGAAGCAGGGTTTGACTCCTACAGGTAAAAGCCCTGCAGTGACGACTGATTTTGCACTTTGAGGAGACAAAAACCAGAGATGTCCCTTCACTGCTGTCCAACTCCCCACTGTGCTGCAGGATAATCTGTTTGGCAGCGCTACACATTGCTCAGTGACCCTCTCCAGCTTTCACACCTACCTTGAATAGAAAAGATGAGCACAAAGAAATCTTCCACTGTACGTGGGACAAGGCCATTGATGTAAAGTGCAGATGTAATGGATAGATGTCATTGTGGCAGGATAGAGAACAGAGACAGGCTTGTGCATAATAGTCCATAAAGTTGAAGAGAACGTGGAAGGTTTTCCTTTAGCTGAAGTTCTTCCATCCAAGGCCAGTGCTGATTACAGGACACGGCCTGACACAGTATGCCTGTGTGCTGTCAACTCGGGGAAAACAAACACGGAATTTATAGCACATTAAGAATTCAACAGGCAATCTATTCAAGCAATTAATGGCGTATGAAAATAAGCTCTGTTGGCGTTGAAAGCACTCCAACATGAATGTAGGCCACGACTGTTGTGTGCTTTTGTTTTCCGTTGATTCGCCCTTGAGGATCACGGTTCCAGAGCTTGCACACTTCACAAAGCTCCCCTGCAAGTTGCTGTGCTTCCCTTTCATAGTCTTGTGTTGGGCATATCTACAATTACAGTTCCTTCTCTGTTTGTCCACAAAGCACAGTCAAGGTGATTCTGATTATACTGAACAATGTTTGACATTCACAGGATATTCAGAACATGCTGTCTTTTGTCCTCTCAGAATAGAGAAATTGCACTTCTTTTGAGTAAGCTGTCACCTGACAGTTGAAACAGGCCCATGAGAACAGATAAATAAAAATAATACTGGACACCCAGTTCCCCCCGATTTTCATGTTAGCTTAACTACGTTTATCATTCTTATATAATTACTGGTTTGGCAGAAAGGCTGTTCCTGTAACTGACTGATGAGTTCTAACTACACAAATCCACACACACACACACACACACACACACACACACACACACACACACACACACACACACACACACACACACACACACACACACACACACACACACACACACAAGCTTTAGGCCTTTGGGCATGCTGTAACTGTAAAAGTCACCTCTAGCCTCACTATGTTTACTTTGACTGTAGCATTGTCACTCACAACACATTCCTGCCATATTTGCGAGGTCAGGCATAAATGCTGCCCTTTTGCAACTTCACGCAAACAGGGATTTTAGAGGTCTGACATTTATTACCTCTACCAATGAGGATATGTTTCACTTTAGTTAACAATGCGAGATAGGGCATTTGTGCTGCATTCATGTGGTGTTGAAATAATCGGGAAAATTAGTTCTTCAGAACGCCCCCACAAGTCGTATCAACAGATCAGAAACAGATATTGGCCTGTTGTCCAAACTCTCTGAGCAATAAAATACAACACGTCCATGTTGTTTCCACATTTAGACTTAAAGCTCGTCAACACACCAAAGTCGGAATAAAGACTTCCCAACTCTGGAAATGAGACCATCTGAGGTACACGTGAATGCTCCATTGACCATCGGCCTTGCCGTTCTAGTTTCTTCAGTGTGTATTTTATCTGGTGAAATTCTTCCAAAACCAACATACATGTTAGTCAGACTTTTATAAAGTTCCTTTTTCCTAAGTTCCCCAAAGTTTAACGTTTTATGGAGATATGATGATTTCTTCACCTAACAATGAAGTAAAGAAGCTATCAGGTCTAGAAATACAAATTATTTAATAAATCTATCCTAGGGGGTTTCAAGCCACAGTGAAGTAAGTTCAGTAAACGGTGGAAAGCCGTACACTAAATTGAGATCTGACACTTTGCTCTGACCCACGAGAAGGATTACGGTGAGGCTTTGACAGCTCAGGAGTTCCACAACAACCACTTAGGACAGGAATCTGGCCTGCGGTCCTGAGGGAATGTGCATATATGTGTGTGTTTTGGAGGATTTCTGGAGTTTTGGAGTGTCAGAGTAAAAGAAAACAGCTATGAGTGACGTGGATTTCGAAGGAGTTGTTATGAGTGCAGCTCCTTAAACACACCTCATCAGGCGATTTCCAGGAGAAGGTTAATGTTGTACCCACAGCTTGAAGGATACTTCCTCCTATGCATTTGCAAAGCATACCGTATGCAAAGAATGAAGACAATAAATGTAAATGTAAATCACCTCATTGTATGAGTGGCTCATTAAAGACAGCGTGTCTCACATTCACAATGACGATTCCAGAAATTTACACATGATAACTCCAAAGATTCACACATGAATGACATAAAGTGATCGTTTCAGCACTTCACACATGCACAACATTAGTTTCACATGTTGTAACCTCATAAAATGATTCTCAAGGAGAGCCTGGTACAGATTAACACAGTGTACATTATAGACCACTGATGTCTCCCTGACATGTGACCAAAATTAATCAGATTTAGATTCAAGTGATCAAACTGTAATTAATCATGTGAAGAGGGAAATGATCCTTGACGCGGCTCCAGCTGCGAGATGCCTCTGTTTGGTCCCGCGTGCCCCTCTTACAGGGGGTCCACCGGGGCTACATTAAGAGGCTTTGTGCCAATGTCACCTAAATTACAGTCACTTAACACAACAGATGTACTGAATGTCGAGCAAATGATGTGCTCGGGTTGGGGTGGCGCATTCACATGCATGGAATAAATTTTACTCAATGTATCAAACGTGTTTTTGTTGCATCCTCTCCCCCTCTCAGTGAATTTGCATTTTGCTATATGCATAGCATGCTTTACTAACCCACACTGTCTTGTATCTCAATCTCCAAACAACTCCATCCATGGCTCTTTTATTTGCCGGCCTTTGCCGTCTCCAACGCGGCTTCTGCATTGGTAAATTAAGCGTATTTATTTCAGTGCATCAGTTTGAGGAGATTTTCTCTGCTCTTATAGACTCAGCAGTGGATATGCCAGAAAAGCTTAGTTCAGAAGATTATTTTTCTCTTTGTGTGTCAGACTCCTCGGCAGAGGCACAGGCAGATACAGGTATTCAGATGGGAGCCAACGCGGACCGGGCCATTGTGCTTTCCTGCACGCAGGAACAGAGCGTTCTGGCATTGCAGGTATAGAGGGGGACAATAACCCAGGGTTGCAGGCACAAATTACATTCATCAAGTTTATCAATAGCAAGTCGGGATTTAAGCCAACAAGCTCACCCTACCAGCACCTCCTCCATAAGTCTGGCTTTCAATGCAGAAGTTAATTCTGCATACACTGATGAGAAATTATTTGCTCACAATTATGCCTCCTCGGATGGATATTTTATGAAACCAACACCACTACTGCTATCACTCTGGCAACAATCCCTTAACATCAGTAAATATCTAATTTCTGTGTATAAATACTAAAAGCAATGCATTGATACTATAGCCCCTCTTGATCGTGATCGAGAGAGAGAGGGAGAGAGACATTATAGGCCGTTTATAAGATGAAATCCTTCAACAGTCTGTAATTGTACTTTACTGGGAAAAAGAGTGAAGTAAGAGGAGATATATTCAGAAAAATCATAAGCCATTATGCTCCAAAAAGGGTTTGTGGGGCGGAGCGTGTATCCACATAAAGCACTGCTGAGAACCTCCAGCAAATTACCCCGTAGGCCCGCGAGGAGGGGGAAATATCACTAATTGCCCTCCATTCTGTCAGGTCAATTGACTCTAATTGGAAAAATAATAAAAAGCATACTACCCCGGGAGCAGCAAGCTCTGAAAACGGCAGGGTCCTTTTTGGAAAGAGAGCGAAGGGGGGGAGAGCTCAAATTCCTCAGTGCAAATATGGCATCTGAAATCTATCTTTGCTACTGCCATTCCTCCTTAAAAAACAATTACAGCATGCCTTCCTCTTGCCACTCGGCGGCTATAATTACAGGAAAAAGGGCATGGGTTACATACCAAGTGAGTATAATAAAATAACATGTGATTAGGCATTAATATGCATAATCCGACTCTTTTTACACCTTTATGTCTGATCTTTGTTAGTATTGAGAATGTCTGCGGACGCATGTGTGTGCAATTGTGACGGCAGGGGGGGGGGGCTTCTGGTCAGCTGCTGTTGAATTGTCTCCCTGGAGAGCTCGGTAATTTGGAGTCAAATGAGCGTAGTGGGGAGGCCAGGCCACCTACAAGAGTTAGAGTATACAGTAGGAGAACAAGGAGGTATTGAATATGAGCGATGCCCCAGGTGTTGGCAGACAAGAGGGAATAGAGCTAATCTACTATCTACATTACTAAATTATTGGAGATGAATGGCTCTGCTAATATAATGTCCCACCCCGGGGGTATGATCCTAAGATTAAAGGTCTGACTCAGTATTCATTGCAGTATTCAGCCCTTTGAGTCCACAAAAGTTGTAATTTTGTTGAAACCCAGTGCTTACCACAAACCAAACGAAAGTTCTCCAACTTGCCCGTCCTTACTTTGGAAAAATATAAGAGGATTCAGTTTATAAAGTATGTTTTTCTTCTGTTCCAAAACTGAGTGATTGATACGTCTGATCACAGTGGTCAATTATATATAATTTTTTCTCATAATGTAGGGAATTTTCCATGATGCAGGTTTGGCAGCATTTCTGCATTTGTACAAACGTATCACCGGAGTTTCATGGGTGCTCTGTTTTATTTTGATGGCTGAGTTATGAGTCAGAAGTCAAATGTCTTCTGCTTTGCTACTGTCCTGCAATTCTGTAACAAGAGCTGACCAGAGCTGAATTGAAATTGTACATTGTTGTCATTAATTAAGTTATTGATACTGGTTAAGAAAACAAATCCAAACTTCTCAAAGAAACAATGTTTTCAGATTCATTCGGATTTGGTGCAATCGCAGGTTTTGGATTCATTTTGTTTAATTCACTGGCATGTAAGGCTTCCGGATGACAAAGACATTCTCCTGTGAGACCCACTGGCACATCCCCCGCCAGCGACGTCTTGCCCCTAGAGACAAACTTAGGATAAAACAATGACAGGAGCCCAGCGGCACACAAACTGGTGCCAAACAGCACACCCACCTGCTTATGATCAATGAAACCTCAACGTATACTATCTCGGCATACCATGCCAGCCACTGATGAAAGGCCTCATCGTTAGTGACCGTCTTTGATCGGCTCATCGCCTGTTTTGAAATGTAAATTGATGGGAAAAGGAAAGGGCTCCGTGAAGGAGTGGCATGCAGAGGAGAAAAGGGGACCCCGCCCTCTGGGGAGATTAACGCCACCCCAGTCAGACATGTGTCAAGTCGGCCTTGATGAATCCTGGGAAAATAAAAAAAAAAGGTATGAAAAAAAGAGACAGAGAAAAGAAAGCCCTTTCTCTTCCCTTCTTGCCTCCTTCTGCACATCCCTGCCTCTCAGATCATCATCTCCCGCCCTTATTCTGTCAACGCCCTTCTTGATGGTTACTGTCAGAGGTGCGCATCTCTTTTGTAGTGTGGTGTTTTGCTGCTGCCACAGTGGAGATGCTTCCTTCCTCTGCATATGCACAAGTAGGTAAGGGTGGGGCGGGAGGGTGAGGAGCGGGTGGATTGGGGGGGGCTGTGAGGTGGATGCCTGCGGTATCTACTGATCCTGACACACCTTTGGGAATCAGGAACCAAAGGACAGAGGGAACGCTTCTCGAGAAATAGTGGGAGCATGATATCGGAGTAGCGGGATTTGGTTGTTGGTGGTGGTGGGGGCTGTTGCAAGGGCAAGGCACATGTCTGTGACATTGTGCATGATAACGCAGGTATGACAGCTAACCAATGTGCTGGAAAACCTTCAAGGAAAAGGAAAAGGGGAAAGATACAGAGAGGATTGGCTGTTTAAAGGTGTAATCCTAATCCAAATGTGGTCAGTAGAGTAAAGGAAAGACATGGAAAGATGGGATTTTGTGTGTGTGTGTGTGTGTGTGTGTGTGTGTGTGTGTGTGTGTGTGTGTGTGTGTGTGTGTGTATGTGTGTGTGTGTGTGTGTGTGGACATCCATACTTGTGAAACGGTCTCTCTTGTCACGTAAGGGCGGAAGTGTCACCTTCTTGGTTCACTTCTATGTCTGTCTGCCTGTGCCTGTAAAGACCATTGCATCATTTGAAGTGATGATGAAATAGAATAGCTAAATAATGTCCCAGCAGGAGGCCACATGCAGAGACGATACAATGCACACGGCCTGCAAACTAATGGCCAGCTGTCTTATAATGAGCTCTGGCGATCCAGGCTCACTGATTACCCCCCTCGCCCCATCGCTGTCGCCACTGTGGGACATTACGGGCACTATGGGTAATGGGGGGGAGGTGGATGGGGAGTAGGAGTGCAGAGGTGGGAGATGAGGGTGGGACTGTCCCTCTCTCTCACAGCTCACACCCCCTGATCCCTCCATCACCACTACTGAGCACCGAAACCCCCTCAGTTAACGAAAGAGTCGTCTAATTAGAGCTCAAAAATTCATGAGGGTCCTCATTAATATTGAATATCTGTTGTGGGCCACGACTTCAAAATAAGCACTTGTATATGCAGATGGAAGGTGAGAGAGAAGGAGGGTGGCAAGGAGTGTATTGTGCACCGCCAAAGTAAAGGTAGTGAGGTAAAGGTGGTACAGAAGATCTAAGGGAGTAGGGAGTGGGAAGCACATGAAAAGAAGGGCGACGGATTCAGAGACAGATGAGGAGAAGAGATGGAGGGAGTGCAGAGAAGAGGAAAGGGGAGGAGAGGGAAAGGAAATGGAATGAGAAAAAAGTGAGGGACCCCAGAGAGCTGTACCTGTGGAGAAGAGTTGTAATGTTGGAGGACTCTCCAGGGAGAATATGCATGGTCTTTAATGAGGAGGGTGGAGCGCAATGGCGAAGAATAACAAAAAAAGAAAGGAAAAAACATTCCGCTCTTAATCCCTTGCTGAGAGGAAAAACTCTTTCAAGCAAGTACGCAGAGGTATCACTTTTCAAGTCCCTCACTCCTTCTGTTTTACCCTGGAAAAGGGTACACAGATAAAAGATACTGTCATTTGAAGATCCTCTGCTACCAACAACCATCATTTGCCTTTGAGATAATTCTGGGTTTTCCACTTCAGATTTAGAGGCATATGGGTAATGCAGAGGAGGGGGGGACACACTACATTAACTATATGTCAGCCACTCTGGAAGACATCAAGAAAGTCATTTCATAGAGAAGGAAAAAAAAAGCTGACACGAATAAACAATTTCTTCTCACATTGCTATACAAGTGGTTGACTTTTTTCTTTTGTTTCACTGCAGCAATATTTCTGTGAGGAACTGACTAGAGTGGCGTCCTTAGGCCTTAGTAGGAACACCAGGTTTTGGGACAATCTGTCCCAATCATACTTGTCACTTCAAGTGTCTCATATCCAGATAAAGTCTAAATACAACTTAATACACTTTTGTTGCCACATATATGAGTCTCCGTTAGCAACATCACAAATCTGATTATAGTCTTTGGTTTTTCAAATCAGGGTCAGCCTGCTCCAATCCAAAGGATGGAAGTGATGCATCTGAAGCTGTTTGGTAACTGCCCAAAATGCTAAAATAAGAGTAACTTGTGCACTTAAGTTTCACTACAACAATAATAGTTAAGCTAGCTAGCTTATTATACATGGCAACGTTACACTTGGAAGGAGTAGATTATGTATGCGTCTTGAAGAGATTGATGCATTTACCCCTTTTCAACATATGGTTAGAATGTATGTCAAACTAATTGGATTTCAATCCGTCTCGGATGCATTTATATCAGCTTTTTTTCTTATTGGATAGCTAGGCGTTCTGCCAAAGACGCATTATTATAATTACCACTGCTTTTCTTCCCTGCGTACCATTCAAGTGCTAGGATCAGCCAGGCGTCCATGCTAATAGAAGGTACTGGTTACAAGATTTGTTCAGGTCCTATGCCTTGAGCAATGGACTATCCTGACTATAACCACTCATGGTAAAACAAAATGTATGCCGGCATATATGGTTTGACTATTTTTGGGTCAATCTCAGACATTTCCTGAAGTCTTGTTGTCACCGTGAGGTTGCCAAGCAGGAATCAAACATGTCACTGAACCCTCAGCACAAAGAAAATACTGCTGGTTTCCAAAATGTCAAATGAAGGGAGACAAGGTATGCGAGGCAGCTTGTGAGCTAAGCTTTAAACTCTTCCCCTGTATACCTATATGCATAACATAAATGTGCATGCACACATAAGTGAATGCATGTTTGTGTGTTTGTGAGGGCAAGTCTGATAGTGTCAGTTCAGGCATCTGCTCGCCCATGTGTGCTCAGCGCTTTTGCCTATGTCCATGTGTGTATATGTTTGTGCGAAGCGACTGTGGTTGAGGCCAACCTGAGCGCTCTTCCTTAATGTGTGTGGGAGGTCCAGGGGAGTCGAGGGCTTTGGAGGGTGTGGATGTGTCTGCACTGAGAGATTTATAGGCTTCAGCCAGGATCACTCTCTTTCTCTGGTGCCAAGTTAAGCAGTAGCATAATTAAAACCTCAGAGGAATCCTTTTGAAGTCAACAATGAGCTCTTAGGCAAACCTTAATGCAAACGCACATACTGTACACACATACACACTCAAGTCATGCATCCACTTGCGCTCTGTCTTCGCTCTCACACACTTACAGATATACACATACGACCACACACATATACTGTGTCCAATGTATCTTCACACACTCTGGAAAGATGCAGGGTGGATTAGATTAGAGCCCTATTTGTTGTCGAGGAGGAAATTCATTTCCACGGCTAGCCAGTTGCAGGTACATTCATACAAGACAGTTATTACTCTGGCACATGGCACATGTACACAGACCAACACACCATCAAAGACTGAATGCGCTCATAACAAGAAGACATTTCACATAGTGGCAACAAAAAAAAAAGGAAACCATCCAGGGTGCTATTAAATGTGGTGGCAGCATATGGGGCCAAATAATGCATCAATAGTAAATGTGAGACTTATGGAGTATGTGAGCTTACAGAAAGAAATGTCATTTCCCTTACTGCTTTCCCTCTGTGTATACTAACTTCGTCTTTCTCTACGCACACACACACACACGCACACTGTACAGGACAATTACTCACATTAAACACCAACAGATGCCATCTTGATTAAATTTGACCGTACAAACACAAATGGAGGAGAGCGGGTCTGCGTCAAGTGTTCCCAGAGCATATGCCGCACAGGTCGTCAGGAGCCCAGGAAAGAGGGAAGTATCTGAGACCGCCTGCTGTTGTTGCCTTGCTGACAACACATCGAGAAAGATACCCTCTAAGCCCCGAGAGGGCACGGGCCGCGACCCACCATCCGGTCCTGCCAGGAGACTTGGCCCGAAACTCTGAAAGATGTAAACAGGGACTACAGTAGATGTTGGTAATTTGCAGTTTGTGTAGGTCCTGACCTTATTAAGTGAACAATAGTATTGCTATGGAAACATGAGGGAGGTGTAAATTGGACAATCTGAGCTATTTTCTATAATGAGATATTTCTTTGTATATTTCTTTCAAAGCTACATCAAAGTGAGAAACGGTATAGCTTGTGTATCTCAAGGTTGCAAAGTCAAGTTAGATTTATGCCCTGGACCCATACTAGCGTAGATCAAAAGTGTTGGGCCTTGTAATATGATCACAGTGGGAGTTCACATTGTGAGCTAACTGAGTCTTCAGAGGAGGGGGGGGGAATGAAAATAAATGTGTGATCCTTATCTGCCATCGCCCGTAACCCATGCAGGCATTGGTGGTGGTATGCATCGATAAACTCATAAACAAACTGTAATTACTAGCCCATTAGAGTCAGGCCCTCACAAACACAGACTCATAATCCGTACACAGGAGGGATGGAGGCTTGTCGCTCATTTTCATACAACCCACTGAGCTAAAAAACTAGAGCAAAATACTTAATGATTTGTGACTGGGGGACAAACAAACCATTTGATATAAGGAGCTTACACACTCTCAAAAGAGATGTAGCAATGTGTGCTCATCACTGTGCACACTCCCCTTGTTTGAATTCGAGCAAAGCTTAATTTATAGAGGGAGGTGATCAGAAAATGGAAAGCAAATTGGTGTTTTATTTGAGGTGGATAAACATGTATTCCTCTGCTGGGAGCAATCAGGAAAATAATCACTCCAGCCTCGACAACAAATCTACTTGAGTAAGTTTCAAGATAATAGCCTTATTGTTTGAACTGGACCCTGCGGAGGGTAGTTTGTTTTTTCCCAATACGTCTAGACAAAAGTCTCTCGACAGTCCAGGCCACGTTCAATGGGAGACAAACCCAAGTCCAGAGGGATTGAAGCCTGGAACCCCAAGTTCATTCATTATACAAAACAAGTTTCTCTCCGGCTCTAGATGTCACTCTACAACCCTAACCAGGTCTGTCACGGTTTGAAAGATACCATGGCTTTTCTATGACATTTTGGACATTAATATTGCAGGGATTACTTATATCCCCTCTCCATACCCTTATGTATTCTTATGGACTCCTTCAAAGGCGCTGGTCAGGTCCTCTAACCTTGGACTCTATGTCCTTCCCTTGCCTCCTAGTTGGACAGCAGGGATATGCTATGATCCTCTGAGTGTACGTGGCTGTATGTGTATACATTGTACCTAAATCTGCCTCACTCCTAACCTTCAGTGGATGCTGTATGACTGAGTGATCAAGCAGATCAAGCCTGTGTCTACCTCAGCTCCTCTGTATGGTGACATTTCGCCAAACCCCAGGCAATCCAGGCCGCCCTGATCCTCCTCAGCCCATGTTTATTCATAGGGCAGGTGGGCCATCCGAGCCTGGAGACAGAAAAAGGGGAACTTTATCCAGGGGACATGGGTAATACTGTTGACTGTAAGAGGAGAGAATCAGTGTGCATCGCAAAACAGGGGAAAGCTAAATATAAATATACAGTAATCTCTGTTGCTTTGTTATAATACATTACAAAATTGCAGATGTGCAATTTAGAATCTCTTTGCATTTGTCTTTAAAAAAGACCACTTCTATTTTAGTTTTCCTCAAAGGAACTAATAACTGATTATTCGTTATAATTTCAGAAATAAATACTTTTAATTCAATCATTCTCAATAGCAAATAGGAATATGGCAAAAATCCTCTTACTACATTGTGCCTACCGCATTCATTCTTCAGTGTACTTTATTGTTTTCATTTTTCTGCAGAAATGATTTGTTGATTATTAGATTAATTGTTTACATTATTGATAAAGCAAACATCCTACACTTTCTCTCATTTCAGCTTCCCATTGCTGTTTTAATTTAAGTATCTAAACAATTTGAATATGTCCCTTTCAGCCCTGGATAAAGTGATGAGTGATTTTCTGACATGTGACAGATTAAACGATTAGTCAGTTAACCAAAATAATACAAAGTTTCATTCATTATAGAACACATTAATACTAAAATGTCTCAGTGCAGTTCTTGCATGTGAAATGTAAAAGAAATGTCCTCATAGGCTGCAAAAGGTATTCAAAAAGGAAGTTCATAACATTTTAAAACAGCACACGTCCACTAACTTCCCGAGCATTATTAAACTAAAAAAAGAACGCTGGCATTCTCTAATGCCAACAGGAATAAAATGCCTTTAGGTCGCACGTGGTAAATAATAACTGCTGTTGCTTGAGCGAGTAGAGAGGTAGTTATTAATTACAGTACCTGGTGATGTGTTCAAGTGCAAGGTATTAGCCTCTGTAGCACTAACGGGCTGCTAATGCGGTTGGTGTTTGACCGGCGCTGAGCTCTCTAATATGTCTGCAGGGACGCGGGAGGTTCTAATTAATCCTGAGCTGACGGCCAAGGCAGTAAATCCCCTGGGAGGCATCAGGGAAAGCAAGGAGTATCAGCACACTTATCCACAGATTAGACTCAACACCCTCACTGGGATGCTGAAATGGGATGCTGGGCTAAAGGGTTGCGATTGTTCTTCTCTCACCTAAGTGAAAAGAAGATGCTTTGGTTATGTTTCTTCAGTGTTTTGTGTTTTGGAAAAAAACTTGAGAATGATCCGTTTTTTATATTTTACGGCTTATCTGTCAGTCAAACAAGAAAGTGTCACTGGAGTGAGGCATCAATAAAAAAACGAATATTCATGTCCTGTCTGACTCACTCAAAGTTTCCTCTGCTGAAAAGGTTGTCTGACGGAGTATGAATCTCATGCATGTTTGTCAATATAATTTGCTCTCCTCCTCACCCCAGAGGAACATGCCAGTCCCTTAAGGTTTGCGACTCAAATGCCAACATCTGTCTGGCAACGGAGCCAGAATGAGACAGACTAGGACACCTTCATCAGAGGTATTCTCTGGTTGACAGAAGCCACAAGGTGGAATTCTCGAGATGAAATAATGGGCGAGCTGAAAGAGGCTTGAGTATGCAAATCCCCCCATTGCACCCACCCCTGTGTTAAACAATCCATCTTGATTAATATTTCATATAATGAAAATCTATTAATCACGAAAGTTGAAACTTTTCTGCCTTCCCAGACGAAGACAAATCCCTTGTTTTTGTCGTTTCTGATCTCATTTTCTGGGCGACCATCTTGGAAAAATTGGAGACAAAACATCTTTTAATAAATGAGCCAAAAAATAACCAGATTCTCTCTTCTGTCTGGAGCTCATGATAGTCTGAGAAAAGCGAGGCCAAATAAGCGTAAAGTCCAAAAGCGTCGAGATCCACAAACAATTTGGCACGGCTGCTCACACTTATCCCCCATTCACAAACCTTCTTTTATGTACGTCTTACTTGGCACCATCCACCCTCCCTCCTCCCCGAGCCAATCTATCAACTGATAGACATAGTGGGTGAGAGTAGCACATCACAGTACCACATTGCTCTCTACCTCACCACTTTCATTATATTGTCATTTTGAATTATCAGCAGCGATGGACTGGCAAGAATGACTGACACATTCCTGCGAGCGGAGCAGCTACAGCCTGGCTCTCCAGCGTGTGCTGGCAAGCCCTTCTTTATGCCGTGCCAGACGGGAGAGGGCCGGCCAAGTGTCTGGCCAAGGGGCTGCACTAATACTGCATAAATAGTGGGGGAATCCCCTGCCCCCATGCTGGCTGAAAACAATACGTCTGTGTTGAAATGGAAGGCGATATACCTGGGAGGACATGTGCTCATCTTATCATTATATGTAATTGAGTAGAAAAGTCACATAAAAAGGCAGCAGTGCAGATATGGTAGGGTGAGTACATTTTAATATCAACACTGTATCCATTACCAAATGTCAATTTCAAGTCAAGTGATATAATTGAATAAAACAGATGCTCTCTTGCCAGAAATATGAGGCACTATAACTAATGTGTCAGTGAAAATCTATCTGAAACGAGCGAGGGTGACAGAAAAGACTTCACTATAAAATGCGGTTTTAGCAGCAAATTAGATCGTGGAGCAACGGATTTCACCATAATTTGCATTTTGCATGTAAGCAGTGTCGAGCCAAAAATACTTGCCGCAACACTAAGGCGGCGGTCTCCGAGGGCTCAACAGCATCAGCAGAGGAGAGCAAAAGTGGGAAGAAAGACAATGAGAATGAAGAGGGGGAAGCAGAGAGAAAGAGTTTTTAAAAAGAAAGGACAAGCTAATAAAATTATATAATAAAAGAGTCCCAGTGTAGCAGGGCGATGGCCAGGACGGGCTCTTGTGGGACGTTACATTTCACAAGACGCTGGGATCCACATCAAGCAGTTAGCAGCGGTTTACAGCTATGACTCTGTGGTGAAAACCACTTTGTTGCCTTGGATGTAAATTACGTGTTCATACAGAATCATGGACTCTGACACTGAAAGGATTCAAACACTGATCCTCTGTGTTTTCCACTCACCAGACAGCACTTCAAATTTGTATTATAAAGCCTAAAGAAAAAGGTGGACGTACGTCTCATAAGTAGAAACGTCTGGCCATTACTAGGATTTGTGTTGCCTGGTAGAGTGGAGCTGAGATAAGACACAGTGAACATGAAGAAAAAGCAGCTCCTCACTGCTTTTTTAAATTTGTTTGAGTAGAAACATAAGGTTACTCACTGACTCTGTAGTTCTTTTAATTTCCTCAGGACTGCAACTCTTTAAAAGACAAAGACGGTTAATCTGATCTCCTGCAGTTCACATAAAAATTGTTGTTCGGGAAGTTCTGAACAGCCGTGCTTTTGCTGATTTGTCAAACACATAAAAGGCAATTTGTTAGTTTGACAACGAAGACCACGAGGTCAGGACATGACGACGTGAATTTGTTTGAATGATGTTCTTAAAAACTGCAGTCTAATTTGTTAATTGGGAAAGGAAAACAGAAATAAATGAATAAAGGAGACATTAGGTTATCTAAATCAACTAAAAATGATTTTTGCCTCATCTTTCTCTGCCCCTAAGACATCCAAGATTGTCTAAACATATCTGAAATAAATGATCCAACAGTGTAAAAAAGAGAAACCAGCCCACTGCAAGACACATTGGTTTCCCACACCCTTTGCGACAAACATTGTGAAATATTTTGCTAATTTGTTTCAGAGCAGTGCTAGAGAAGGATTGGTTGCAGCTCATTCGATCCACATTATCTTTAACATATCATACACACACACAGGAAGTGCCAGCCCCCTTTTAAAAACCACTGCTGGGTCTCTTCCATATTAAAGTGTCACTCTCTGCCATCTCTTTGGCCGAGAAGTTGGCCCCAAAACGACAGATAAACACACATGCAGTGTCACAACTTTCCCTGCTCGTGTGTTTGTGCACGCTCCGGCTTTTTCCACTTAAAATCTCATCGTTGGAGTTTTTGTGTGTCAGCCCCTCAACCCATCCCCATCCTCACCTCTCTGTGATTCTTGGAACGAACTCAGACTGCCGTCAAACTTCTTGGAACCAGATTGAGGCAGATAGGAAGGTATTGTCAGGCATTTGTTCCTCTTCTGGTTCACATACAACTGAGTGATCTAAAGGGAACATATGCTTTCAATGACCTGTTGACTTCTCACACTGCAGAAATGACCTCTTCTCTAAAAAACAATTCAATTAAAGAGTCTTATGGGTTTTTGTGAAAAGACTTCCTTCTTTTGTAAAAGACCTCAGAGGGCTGAAAATGAATTATGAAAAGTGTTCCTTTTTTTCCCTCTCTGCGTAGTTTCAGCATTAAAGAGAATGATCTTACTGAGGGCCGGTCGCTTAAACTAACTCTGCCCATAAACATCCTGACGCCAGTTAATTGTTGGTTTGAAGATCAGGCCCCCGCTCCCCCCCCCCTCCCAACCTTGCTTTCTTTCCCTCATACTCAGTCTTTCACTCCATTCTTACACAATAAATGTAATTTTTAGAAAAGAAAGTCAGATAGAGTGGGTGAGGCGTAGAGAGAGAAAGAGAGGGAGAGAGTGAGACAGAGAGATTGCAGGCAGTGGTGGTGTGAGAAGGGGCGTATGGCACCCATTATCTTGTTTATTAAAAGCAAGTTTCTTTCCTTCGCTACCTCCTCCCCATGCAGCTGACCACAGATATTTCCGAGGGCCTGGTTCTGCTGTTCTGTGCCTACTTCACAGGCTGCTGGAAGGGTCACAGAAGTTGAAACCAGAGGGTGACAATCGTCCCGGGACGCTCTGGAGACTGTCTCTAAGGTATCAGCTGTGTCTGCTCGTTCGCATGTGCACGTGCATAGCTGGGTGTAATTTATGTGTGTATGTGCATTTGCTGATGAAGCTCTGTTTAAATAAACTGTGAAGAAAGGAAAGTCAGTTTGTCAGCTGTTGTGCACATTCAGTGTAAACAGGAGGGAAACGGTAAAGCCTGCAGCAACATGTGGTGCAGCCAAGAGGAAGTCTGAGTCTTTCTTATAGAAGCTTCAGTGCCAAACATGTTCCACCTTAGCAATGAAACTAGAAGGGCACTTGGATAAAATAATGCGTGTACCTTCCCCGTAATTCAGAACAGCTCCACAATTTAATGGGTTCTTTTCGGCCCATGGTACGGCCTTCTAACAAGATTCATAAAAACCAGGCCAGTAGTTTTAAACCTGCTGACAAACAAACAAACCAAACTGAAAACATAACCTTCTTAGCAGACACAATAATGTTTTCTTCTTAATAGTTTAGATGTTGCTAAGCTCCAGATTTCTTAGTTACTGTTGCTACACTAAGCTTTCAAGCTTTCCATTCTCACTCAGTCATTTTTGAGTAAAAATGTAGGGTGGGGGGGGGGGGGCAGATTCACCATCAAAATTCATGGGAATTTTTGAAGGAATGGGTTTGTACAGCACCATGCAATCCCTGTCTCTAGTCACACTTACTAAGCTATGATTGGAACATTTCATTTGGAGGCAGAAGTTTAGCGAACGTTCAATTAATACATTTGTCTGTCTGTTCTCAAACCGATTTAGGGATTTAAAGTAGAGCTGTCACGATCAGATTTTCACTACACGATTATTGTAGCCAAAATAATTCACGATAACGATATTATATATATTATTTATCAGTCAAATTAATCTTTAACATTGTTTGTTGTACATTTTGTTTCTTTTTTTGCCAAATTAATTCCACTCATTTGTGTGTGGAGTGTTAGGGGAGGGACACAAAACAAGAACGAAAAGAAATAGAAATCATTTAAGAGGCGCTGGATAATTTACACAATATTATCATATGTGTATCATTAACACGATATCAACAATTTCAATGTTTAACTATCACGGTTATTGTCAATACCCCTAATTCAAAGCCAACTGCCCCCAGGGCCCAACATCTCTGGAGCATTAACTGGTTTGTTCTAGTGTGTTGGAATGTGAGGAGTATGCCCCACTGAAGTACGGCATTAGTTAATGATAAAGGCCTGAAGGTGGCTCCTGCTTTCTTACCTGGATTTGAAATGAGTTCTTGTTTTTTAAAGATTTAGTTTTGGGGTATGTTTTGCCTGTACTTGATAGTGACAGAGGACATGAGAGAAAGAGAGAAGGGGACATGCAGCAGAATCAACCCCCCCCCCCCCCCCCCCCCTAAATCTAGTTTTAAGACTTATATGATCTCAGCTGTGTCAGTAAAATTAATAAGGGCCCATCAGTTGATTTTTCTATCCAGCTGTGGGGCCGCAAACATAACAGATCTGATTTAAACTACAGCTGTGAAGAAGTTCCTCCGGTAACATTGCAGACATTCAAGATGCTGGTGCAAGTTCAAAGCACTGACTAATTAACATAATAACTAATAACAGGTTTATTCATTTAATTATACTATGAAAACACCCAGGAACTCAGAGGTCCAACTAAATTGCAAAGTACCTGTTAGATCTCATCCTTCCAGTTCAATTTGTTCTACAGGCTTCACAGTGTCAGTACAGACTCCTTGTGCCCAGTGTGACTGATTCATTTAGAGGTGAACTCACATGTTACCCAAATGTTATCTTGCGTCATGAGTAACACCGCACACGCCGTCTGTGGTCGTACTTTATATTTTTTCCATACTGTATCAAGGTGCCCACATGTTACCCTGCAGACATATACTACTGTATATGAAGTGAGGCATTTTTTACTACTGGTTAAACGGGCTGTAAAACATCTGAAGCATTTCTGTATCTCTTCCATCTTCTGTTTCAACAAATGCGATTCAGACTTCAAGCATTAACAGCGAGAATCCACCCTTAAACTGAATTCATGTGTTTTTTATTGGCAGCGATCGGTTCACAATATGATTTGTGCACAAGAATGAGTTAATCCCGTAGCTACGAATAAGGCAAGAGGCGTTTATGACGCCATTTGTATATTCTGCATATCAAGTGTCGACACTGGGTAGAAAGTTGCCTGGGTTATTTCCCTGTGTTGTGGGTGTTTCTGCTGGAAAACTGTTAACACATCACAGATTTAGAAATGTATTTATGAGTGATATTTGAGCCATTTGTCATATATCCATTACAACTGTAGTTGCTCCAGATCATTTCTGTCATAAATATCACAAATTAACATTCTGGCATGTGTGGTTTACAGTTTCGGGACAGACTCGGTCATGTTTGCATACACAGACTGAAGTGTCATGAGGAGATTATTAGAAAAAGTACTGCAAGACTTCGGTTTTTACGGGATTTTTTTTACCCTTAAATGCTCCGGGCTCTTTTTAAAAGCTCAAATACTTACTAAATATTGTTTTATCTTTGATACTGTCAAAGATAAAACGACAGAAAGTGTTGCATCACTTCGGTTCGGGGTGTCAGACACCCCAGCTGTAAAACATAATGGATTTTTATGTGCTCTGTATTTCTTGATGGTGTTGACAGTACTTTTTAACCCTCCAAAATCATAAATAAGATTACTTATTGGAGTTTTATTAGAGGGAGTTTCAGCAACCATATGTGTATAACATACTGTACTTTCTTTTGTCTCTTTCTAAACATTTTTTGGCAAACAAAAATAATATATATTTGTTTATGCATAACCAATATAATATGTACAATGTGAAATACTTCCTTATTTGTTTTAATAACAATGCTGAATGGTCATTGATTTATTCTGCGCCCTTTATTAAATGTGCAAATACGTATCTGGCACAGGGAAGGGTTACCACTTTTCTGTGCTTGATTTGCCTCCACCAAGGAGGTTTGTGTGTGTGTGTGTGTGTGTGTGTGTGTGTGTGTGTGTGTGTGTGTGTGTGTGTGTGTGTTTGTGTGTGTGTTTGTCCACTTTTCCAGACAGTCTTCACACCTTCCGTCGCAGACTGAAAACTCATCTGTTTCAACTGCACCTCGACAAATGAAGAGAGAGAATCATTTTTTGATGTATTTGTATGTTGCACTTATATTTGTTTGGCTTATTTGTAGCTAATAGTTGAATCCGTATTCTATTGTTTCTGTATGTTGCACTCGCTTATTTGAAGCTATTGTTCTGCACTGAAAGCATTGTACCTATTTGAAGCTAATGAACTTGCAAGATTCTTGCTGTTTGGAGTCGTATCCTCATGATTGTTTGCACTTATTGTAAGTTGCTTTGGACAAAAGCGTCAGCTAAATGAACTGTAATGTAATGTAATGTAGTCCATTTGTCTGTTTGTATTTCGGCAGGATTGCGGAAAAACTTCTGGTCCGATATTCATGACATTTGCTGGAAAGATGTATTATGGGCCAAGGAAGATTCCACTACATTTTGGAGTGGATCTGAATGACGGGGTGGATACACAAAATATGCTACACCTTCGTCAACATTGTGTGATAGGGCATTTGTGCTGCATTCATGTGGTGTCGGAATAATCGGAAAAGGGTGTGTAGGTGAGTGTGTGTGTGTGTGTGTGTGTGTGTGTGTGTGTGTGTGTGTGCGTGCGTGTGTGTGTGCGTGTGTGTGTGTGTGTGTGTGTGTGTGTGTGTGTGTGTGGGAGACAATGAGAAAGTAAGACCAGTGACAACAAATTTAAAAGGGTTAAATTGTCTTTATACTGTAGCACATATGAGGAGCAAGCACAAGGACACACACATGCTCAGTTACACAAACACACGTACAGTATGTTCAGGTCATTATGTCCTATCATTATCTAACGCTTGCACAAGTGTCATGGAAAGGTCATCAGTACAGCCACTCGCTCGCTGTGAATTCTCTGGTCCATGTCGGATCTGTTCACACATAGGCTCAATGGGACGTTACGCAGACTTAGAGCTAACAGGGTAAAGTCCGGTCTGAATGATTCCAACATGTGCGTTCTCAGACACAGCTCCACCGGGAAATGTATAGATCATTTTAGGGCTGCAGTGCATATGTGAAAAGGGAGCACGGTGATGTTTTTTCAAGGACACTGATTTTAGATGCGTTCTCCTCTTTCTGGAGAAACCGATACTGATAAGAGATCAGCACCAGGAAAAACAAAGTTGCCAGCAGCCACAGCAGGGCGCAGCTCCGCCGGGTCTGCTCTGTTGGGTTCTGTTTGCATGTCCTGCTTTGTGATCCCTTCTAATTGGCCATCATTACACCCCACATTACCCTATCAGGGCACAGCTAGAGGGGGAAACAGACCATGGTGGTTGATGGTACGCTTTGGTAAGTCTGAATTACACAACTCCGGGGCCATGACTAATATTGGCGCAGTCGATAACTGCTAATGTAAGCAATGGAACAGATGCACATGGTGGAATAACAACAAATATTGTCCAGTTAACCTTCTCGCAAGGCTGCCTTTGACCAGTCAGAGAGGCACAGGCTCGGTCAAGCACACATGATGGCTCCCATTCAGCTGTGATTGTGTTTCACTCTGTTGTGTTAAGTGTTTATTAGTTTGAGCTGTTTGCTTTTGGTTTGTGTGTGTGTGTGTGTGTGTGTGTGTGTGTGTGTGTGTGTGTGTGTGTGTGTGTGTGTGTGTGTGCGTGTGTGTGTGTGTGTGTGTGTGTGTGTGTGTGGTTGCACATGCATATTTCTGTGTGCATGAGGTGTCCCCTGCTCTGCGTGGTCAATTGTATTGTGATTGAATAACAGTCAGTGTTTATGAAACCCTCCACCACAACATTAAAAGTGGAAAAGCAATCCTTTATGAACAAACAAACAAAGGTGTGTGTATACAAGTTAATGCACGAATAAGGAATCACTTGAGACAGGCCAGAAAGCAAGATAAAGACGAAGCAACAAAGATTACTTCCATACTTTTTTGTGACTCATGAGTTTAATTGTTTGTTTTTGTTAGGAGAGTCTGCTTATGTTAATTACTCTCTCCTCTGTTTGAGAGAAATAAGAGTCGAAAATATTTTTCAGCACAAACACAAACACTTTGACAGAATGCAAACATGAGAAGTCTTCTACCCCCACCCACAAATCCACACCTCTCAGCCCCGCTGCTCTCACACTGAAGGAAATTAAACATCTGTCTTTTTTCTCCCTCACTCCTGCAAAACTTGGCATCTTTGAGTGATTTTTCTTTCTTCTTCTTTTTTTTCTTCCTGGTCAGGTCTGGGATTCCCTTGCCACAGCCGAATTCAATTTACTCTATTTTTTCTGTGGGAGCCCATTTGGTCTCATACAGGAGACATGGGAATGGCAGCGCTGGGTAAGAGGGCCCGGTTTTTAGACCCGATAGATGAGACTGTGGCCTTGACCCATGTGTTGAGCTGCCAGGTCGCTTGATTGAAGTGCACCACACTTGAGAACATCAGCGCCTTGCATCCATTGAAATAATAAGCTGACCCAGAGAGCTGCTCGCCTTTGAGCTGTAGCCAAGCCATCTGAATCCACTCTGCCCAAATGAGGGCTTATTTTTCAAAGCGTCTCTCTCATGTGCTCCGGCCCGACCCCTCACCCGTCTTCTGTTTGTGCTATATGTGTGCAAGTTAGTGAGTGGAAGGGCGGCGGAGGCCGTGTTGGAAAGGAGCAGATCACGTCTGTGGCTAAACAGTTTGTTTGGTGAGTCACATGTTCCTGGAGAGTTGTGTTTTCACAGTTTGGCTAAAAAAGTTTTTTTTTCCAGTTGTTTCCACCCAAAGTGTTTGTTCTTAACCTTTAAGTCATGAGGAAGTCATAACCAGTGAGAGTCCAGCTGCAACCGGATGAGACACTGGGACTGTTTCAAAGTATTCATAAAGTTTATATGGCAGATTCTGGATGATATGGAAATTATTACATTTGTAGCCACAAGGACACCATGTTGAACCGAGGAAATGAAGGGTAAATGCCTTACAATGTTCAAGTGTATCATGTTGTAGTGACCCTTTAGAAAGTGGATACGATGATGCAGTATCTGTGACACACACTATGTATACAGTTTGTCACAAACTTCACATTTCTGGTAGTTTATGGTAATTATGAATGATGCTTTTTCTTTCTTTTTTTTCAGTGGATGTGTATTTGAGTTCTGCTCTTTCTTCTGCATGTGCCATCCAGGATGGGGGCAGGGAGGGGGATACAAAAGGAAAGATGACAAGGGAGGGGAGACTTTACGGACCGGAGCAGCAAAGAAGAACTCTTTCCCACAGTTAATGAGTGCTATAATGTACATGAACAGATTGGTGTTATGTATGTATGCTTATGTAAGAATACTTTATGTTCAGTATTATGTATGTAGGGGCTGATCATTTGCATAAGGATACAGAATGTCCTGATATGTTCGATCTGCCCTCAAGCGCTGACAAAATCAAAATTTGATTGCAAAGAAAGCTTGGTATAAAACATTAAAATAGATAAATATTAAATCAAACAAGTGCATTAGATATGGAGAATGGTATTAAAAGGCAAAACGTTTTTCATTTCATCGTGACGTTCTCCTCATTCTGTATTATTTAGATTGTGAGACGTATGTTTGATTCCTCTAACGAGCCAATTGGGGCTCAAGATGTTACATGTTCTTTAGAGCTGAAACAAATAGTCGATTAATCATTCTGCAGAAGATTAATCAGTAAGCCTTTTTATTTTTTTATACCCACATTTCTTTGGTTTGAGCTTTCAAAATGTGAATAGTTGCTTGTCTCCTTAGACTTCTATGATATTAAACAGAATTTGGCCTTTGGATTTGCTTGGACAAAACAAGACATTTGAATATGGTAACTTGGGCTTCAGGGAAATTGTTTTGTCCATTTTTCCCTATTTCCTGACATGTTATGGATCAAAATGATGAATTGATTAATCAAGAAAATAGTTTTTGCAGCCCTGCTTTCCTTAACGGCAAAAATAAATTTCATGGCAGCAAATTACCTTTGGGAGACAAAATACAATGTAGATTTTCCCACTGATGAATCCAATTATTTCCATAAAATCCACAGAGGTTCCTCTACAATCTTCAAAATCGACGTTTATTGTACTAAAATGTATAGTAACTTGGTGTAACCAACTAGCACCAATGGTTAAGGCTCAACCCACATAACTGGCACGACCCATGTTGGGGACCCTTGTTGCATGCCATACCCCTCTCTCTCCCCATTGTTCCTGTCTATCTCTGCACTCACTAGACTCAATAAACTAGACTGTACTTTAATCCGCCAGTAAACAGAGTAGAAGAAGAGGTAGAGGTTGCAAACCGGAAACAAAACACATTGCCTTGGCTGATGGTCTTCAGGAATTAGTTTGAATTGGGCATGTTGTAGTTGTTCTTTAATGTCAGCTAATATTGGTCAATGGTCCAAGCTGTCCAGAGATTAAGACAATATAAATATATATCTGGGAAGATGCCGACAGCTGAAAAAGCTGATCAACACTTTTTAGTTAGGCCAAAAAAAGTTTGATTGAATTTCGCAGTGCAGCTTTTCAAATGCAACACTTAAAATGCACATACAAATACCAAAAAGAATTTTCCAATTCTATGAGGGTTCAGGGACCGAAGATGAAAGTCACTAGTCAGAAACGTTCAACAAAGGTTAATCTTACCTATCTCATTCAATTACATTTAACGTTTTCCATGGTAAATGTATGTGAGCAGTGAGGAATTTGTTATATTAGATGTTGTACTGGAGGTCCTCAACATGGTTTTCATTTTCAGTAATTCCATATGGCCCAGTGAGATGTCTCAGGCTTCACCAATAACACTCGCTAACCAGTGTGTCCCAGAATTTCATTCCATCTCTCCCTGTGCTTTTCTTTCCACTTTGACAAGTCTTTACAACATCGGACATGTGTTTGAATTCAAAAGGCCAAGTGGAGACTCCTCTTTTTCCGTGCTCATCTATCCATTTTTGTTTTTTTTACCCTTTATGCATCTCATTCCTGATTAGAACCGTCGGTGGGCCATCGTCACTCTGCAGCCCACAATCTGCCCCACCCATACAGGCTGCAGCACAGTAGCCAGTCAGCAGAATACATGAATGGGAATGAATCTGCAATGGACATGGGGTTGCAGGAAGAAAGAGTTAGATGCACGGCAGACAGGAGAAATGTGTCGGTCAACGGTCACTTCCAATAACTCATGAGAAAGGAAAGAAGAAGAGTGCAAGAAGACGAGAGAGAGAACAGGGAGAGAAAGACGTCATCATGCAATCTGCTCCCTCAGCACAGCTTCTCAGATGTGGTCTGGCACCTAGTTCACAAAGCCAACCAGATCCACACATTGCCTTCATATATCTCTGGAAAGGGGTGAGTGGCGGTGGTGGGGGTGTGATGGGGAGGGAGCGAGAAAGTGGGAGCGGGTGACAGGGGAGGGGGGTGGAGGGGGGGATGAGTGTTGAAGAAGAAAGGGAAGAGCTAGTCTTTTGTGTTTACTCACACCGAGTCGCTGCCAGAAACTTTAGACCACATAAGCGATTCACTTTTGTCATCTTTGCTGACCCAGTCCCATGTAAAAGATTGATGAGGGAGATGATGAACTAAAATAAACCAATCTCGCAGTCACTCACTCAGACAGGCAGCCAAAAAGAGGCAGGCGAGCAGACAGGCAGGCCCTCTTCAGTGAGCGAAACCAGGCCCAGATTCTCTTTAGCCAAGTCTCTGAAACAGAGGAGGTCTGGCCAGTCAGCAGCAGCCTGCTGCCCTCTTTTGTCAATGTTATGGCTGCACTAAATGGATCATTTTGATCACAGTCATATAAGACTTAATGTGAAATAAAACCTCATAGGCCTACAGATTTGTGATCCCCAGTGAATAAATTAAATCATAGAATTACATTAGAAAAATGTTTTTCATAAATGTTGATTCAAGCACCAAACCTCAATCAGCTTTTTAAAATCAATTTTACAGCTGTTGGGCAAAACTCTGCTTCTTTTACTATATAAGTAACATATGACAGAATATATGGTGTAACCTCAATGCCTTTTTTCATCAGTGTCCCTCCATATACAGAACCGCAGCTTTTATGAAACCATAAAATAATGTCTTGTGTTAACGAGAAAAGAAATTCATCGCTGCTGTAATTGTTAAGTGCCCAAATCATTAAGCCCTAATGCGGGGCATTTCCTTTGGAGGTAGTTTCCATTTAAGAGACAAGTGTCTAATTGGTGAGTTGTTGAAAAGCACCACTACCTCCCCAGAGATCAGTTCTGAAATCATATAGAGGATAATTCCCTTTCAATTAAAAGCTGCAGTATTCCAGGTTTGATTTAATTGAATGCGTTTATTCAAAACACGAGGGTGGGGGTTGCAGAGGTTGTAAGAGTGGAGGCACCGTGATTCCATTAAGGGTGGTGTAATATTACGAGGCCAGTGTGAAAATATCAATGTCTCAGGAAAATAGAGCAATATCAGAAATAGATTGCTCGAAAAACACAACACTCCAAAGTAGACGGCGGCCGGCACGGGCGCAGATTGAATAAACAATGTTCAGTGCAGAAAGCATAATGCTGAATAAAGATGACCTGCTGTCGCCGCCGCCGCTGTATTTGGATATTATTTGGAATTAATTTGTCAGCCGATACTGAACATTGACTATTTGTCAGGACTCTCCTGCAGTTTTCAAAGTAATGCATGTGTGGGATATAGTGAGGGGAGAATGTTTCTGTGTGAGCCTGAAGCTGCAGCAATAAATCATAGCTTTGGCAACATGGGTGGCAACCAGTCCTCGCAATGTATGTAGAATCAGGGTGTTCAGGCTACATCTACACTAATACCAATCTTCGTCCATACTAACACGCCTGAAAAGCACATCACATGATCATTCCCGTACACTGGGCATGCGTATGCCGGTGTAAACAGGAAGCAGATTGTCTACCTCATTTTTGTTGTTGCTTCTACCACATGCGGACAAAGACTTCCGCTGGCGTTGATCAGAGCCGATCTAGAAATGTGAAAGTTTTCTCAACGGGTTCTTCCCGGCCTCACCCAAAACGCAGAGGATGTCATTTTAGTAGATGGGCCTTCAATGTGTCGCAGGACGCATTCCCGAACACAATGCTAAAATAATTTAGCCATATTCGGCCAAGACCACCTCTGAATGTGGTCCGAGCGATAGGATCTCAATCATCCTCTTGCGTGCATTCACACCTGTACTTATCTGATCACCCAGGACACTTGTTAATACCAGTCTGAACGGGAACAGAGTTCCACCCAAAACAAATTCTAATGTTTTAATTGCATTGACTCAATGTATGAGAAAAAAACTAAGACTAAAAGAGAGTTGGCACTTTGTCAAATCAAGAATGTAGCTTCTTAAAAGGTGAAGAGTTATCTCCCTCTCTTCATCTCTTGGTTTGTTCTTTCAACTCTCCTGCTCCCTCCCTCCCTCCCTCCCTCTCCCTGGCAGGTGTCACACCCACACTGTGGCCTCTGGGCTGCAGTAGCAGTGCAGCGCACCAAGATAAGGGCTGTACAGAGACAAGCGCACATCCTGTATGAGGTTAGGGCCCCACCAGCACAGCACTCCGCTGCAATGTATGTTTGTGTATGTGTGACCGCAGCTCCTTCCCGTCTCCACGCCAATGAGGACAGAGCCTGTGGTTGCCAAGCGCAGGTGTGTGTGTGCGGCAACAAAAAGAGACCTGAGAAACTCCGCCGCGTTCTGATCTCATGGTCGTTTTGATAAGTGTGTAAAGCAAACAAGGTCAGAAAAGGTGAGGCAGCCCTGCCGTTATGACGGCGGTCTACAGATGTTGTGATCTCAATGTACTGCCAGCTTTCAACTCCCCCCAGCGAGGCTTGTCTGCGGTTTGAGATGACATTGTTCAATACAAAGGTTTCTGTCTCTATTTCATTGTCAAATATCCTCACTGATCTTTTCCATGCTGTTTGGCACTTAGAGGGGGAGGAGGCCTGTGAAACTTGTTGGTGGCCCGGGATTGAAATTCAAATCGGAGTCGCAAACCCATTTGTCAAAGACAATGTGTGTATAAGCTCAACTTTGACAGCAAAAACCAAGTTTATTCACACTTTCTTCACACATCTGGGACTGCGATGCCCTCTCATGGCTGCACATGCATACACCCAGTGTTTGGTTTAAATGGAGAGGAAAAGTGAAAGTGAGCCTCCCACAACGCCAGCGAGCTATTGTTTCGAATGAGGGTGGCTGTGTTCAAGGAGGAATATCACATGTTGTCAATATACAAAAAGGATTTTGAGCTTCCTGCTCTGTACTGTACATTGCTCTGCCTGCATCCAAGTCTAGCTGTGAGGAAGGGCGTGCATCATCACCTCTGTGGCCGTGTGTGTATATATAAAAAGAAAACCTGTGTTTACCAGGTCCGTGTGAACTTATGAATTTATGTATGTGCACATGTGATAACACATTTTCCAATATTCTTAAAGCTGTGATATTGCTTGAAAATACTGAAGTTTATGCATGCTTGACACGCTTATGTTCACACACGCTTACTGCCTCACACACACACACACACACACCCATACCGGATATCATCTACAGGCCATCTCACAGGCCATCCCATCAAAGGAGCGACTATTTCTCCCACTCCCCATCTAGCTTTTTCTCTCTAAATCTGACACCGCTCTCATAATAAGCAGCCTTGCATATCAGCTCCTTGGAAAGAGATGCAACTGCTCAACTGAAGGGAAGGACGGAGGGTGGAAGGGGGTAGGGGAAAGGAAGGAGAGAGGGAGGGGTGGGGGGGGGGGGGTGGATAGAAATCGCGAAGACTTCTGTCACTTTATGAAAAATAGCTTCCCCTTTGGACGGAACTTCACAGGCCACAATCAAGCGGTGCCAAGACGCTGCAATCGTGGCAAATCAAGTCAGCATCTATTAATAATATTTCTGGGGCTGCTGCGGTGAGTGCGCGGCGTGTCCTCCCGCTGTCACAGCCCCGTGATGGAGCGCTGCCTTTATCTCAGCCCTGGCACGCTTCTGTCACCGTGATAAACAATTCACACACAAATATGAATAAGGATCCTCCCAGTAGGCCCCTACACACCCTGCCTTTTCCCCTCATTTTCTAGATGGGGGGAATGTAATCTTCAGGCTTGGTCTTTCTCTCTTTTTCTCTCTTTCTCACTCTCTCCATCACTCTCTTCCTTCCTCTTCTTCTTCGCCCTCCCTCCACCACCTCCGTTCCCTCTTTTCTCTTTCTTTCCAATCTGTCTTTCAAAGATATGTAAATGACCCCGAGATGGGACCCCAGTGCGTAGGTAGTGTAGCGTGAATGTCAAAGCCCAGGCCTGTGAACCCTGCACACACACGTGCACGCATGCACACACACGCACACACGCACACACACACACACACACACACACACACACACACACACCTGAACTGTAAAGATGTCTGATTTGCATGCTTATTCACAATGTTAGAGTTATCATGTGTATGCCATGCACACACATACATAGACAATACAGATACACACTCTCTCTCTCTCTCTCTCTCACACACACACACACACACACACACACACACACACACACACACACACACACACACACACACACATACACACATGCACACATGCACACACTCATATATGAAGGACACTGATTTTGTGATCAGGAAGCAAATGGACCTTATCTTCTGTCATGTTAATCCAGATTCATCCCCACCATCATGAAAATGTATCGATTATGTTTTTCTTGAGCTGAGTGAAAAGTGATAATTAATGAAAAAACCCTTGTGTTTCATTTCACTGCCTACCAGTTGTGCTGCCTGTCATGTTGTGCACCACCTCTAATGTTATAATTATTCAAAGACTATTGCTTCTTCACATAGGTTTTATTGGGGGATAAAGGATGTGTAATACCATGACGTTAGAGTGACAGCAAGCTGCATCTAATCCATCTGAAGTTTATAATGAGGAACAACAATTGTGGAAGGTCGTACTGGACATTGTTTGTAAAATACTTACCTTAGAGAATCTTGAGATTTGCTACTAAATTACACTATTGGATGGATGGCTTAAACTATATTAACTAAATTATACATAATTCCTCTCTTAATTTTTTTGTTTTATTTTTTGTATTATCTTTTTTGTGTAGGTATCTCCGTTGATATGTAAGTGTATTGTGTTGTTTGTTGAGAAAAGCGATAAAAGTTATAGTGACATAATAGTTTATAGAAAAATGGGCATTAAGAAACCTGTAATTCCTGAGGCCCACACACACACACACACACACACACACACACACACACACACACACACACACACACACACACACACACACACACAGTCGTGTTTCCATCACTTTAGAGGACATTAAATTGACTTACATTCATTTCCTGGAGACTTAACCTAACCCTAATTGTTACTTGTCAAATTCTAACCTTTACCCTAACCTTAAACCAAGTCTTCACCCTACAAAATGAATGACTTACGTCATGGGGACTTGCATTTTGTCCTCAAAAGGAAGTCAAGTCCCCACAATGTTACTGTGTACACATATATGTCCTCATAACATGAGTACACACACACAGACACACACACACACACACACACACACACACACACACACACACACACACACAGACACACACACACACACACACACACACACAGCAAAGTATTAATTAACTCATTATGTCATTTATTTTAAATATAATTCAAATTTTGTGCAAAATCATAAAGAAATTCAAACAAAACACAAATTTAAGGAGATTTGGCAGAGACACAATGTAACGTGTAAAGTTGCACTTTATCACAATCACTTTACATCAGCAGCAGCTAAATGTGCAGAGTATATAATGCAGTTGAACATGAATAACCAGTGGTGAGATGTGACTAAGTATATTTACTCAAGTAGTGTACTTAAGTACAATTCTGAGCTACTTGAGTGTTTTCATTGTATGTTATACTTTACAATTATTCAACTACATTTCAGAGGGTAATGTTCCATTTTTTCCTCCACTATGTACATTTATGATTCTACTATTTGTTACTTTGTAGATTACTGTTAGATTTTACACACAACATATGATTAGTATATAAAGGATGATACACTGTTACCTGGTTGAAGAAGAACTCATATATTGTATTTAACTAAAAGTAATACCACAGTGTGTACATGCAGATCATTTATATAAACATGCAGCCCATTCACCATTCAAAATCGTACTTAGTAAAATTACATTAGCATAAAACATATACTTAAAGTAACAAAAGTAAAAGTAGTCATTATGCAGAACTGTCCATTTCAGAATTATATACATTATAACTATTGATGTATTCATGCATCACTTATGTTGCTGCTGTTAAAGGTGGCGCTAACTTAATATACTGCTGGGTTGCTTTATCTATAATGATACATCATAATGCATTAGTTTATTTATATTTTGTATTAATAACCTGGAAAGTAACTATTAAATAAAGTTATCAAATACAATTAGTAGATAGATAGATAGATAGATAGATAGATAGATAGATAGATAGAGATAGCGAGAGAGAGAGAGAGAGAGAGAGAGAGAGAGAGAGAGAGAGAGAGAGAGAGAGAGAGGAGAGAGAGAGAAGAGAGATTAGATAGATAGAGATAGAGAGAGCGGCTATAGCTAGCTCTAGAGAGCGAGCTCGCACGGAGAGGCTCGCTCGCTTCTCCTCTCCCTCTAGCCTCTCGCGCGGCGCTCGCTCTCGCTCTCGCCTCGCTCGCTCGTGCGCGATATCTAGCGCGCTCGCTCGAGCTCGCCGCTCGCCGCGCTCGCGCGATCTAGCTCGCTAGCTCGAGCGAGAGAGAGCGCGCGCGCGCGCGCGCGCGCTCGCTAGCTCGCGCGGATGCTCGCTCGCGCGCTCGAGCGCTCGCTCGAGCGCGCGAGCGCGCGCGGCGCGCTCGCGCGCGCGCGCGCTCGATCGCTAGCTGCGCTCGCTCCATCGCTCGCGCGAGCGCTCGCTCGCTCGCTCGCTCTTCGCTCGCTCGCTCGCTCGCTCGCGCTCGACTAGCTCGCTTCGCTCGCTCTCTAGCTCGCTCGCTCGATCGCTCGCGCGCTAGCGCGCTAGCTCGCTCGCGCGCTCGCTCGACGCTCGCTCGCTCGCTCGCTCGCTCGATCTCGTTAGCTCGCTCGATCGATAGATCGCTAGATCGCTCGCGCTCGCTCCTCGCTCTCGCTCTAGCTCGCTCGCGCGCTCGCGAGCTCGCTCGCGCGCTCGCGCGCTCGCTCGCGGCGCGCGCGCGCGCGCGCGCGCGCGCGAGCGCTCGCTCTCGCTAGCGCTCGATCCCTCTCGCGCGCGCGCGCTAGCTCGCTCGCTCGTCGAGAGCTCGATCGCTCGCTAGCTCGCTAGCTCGCTCGCTCGATCGATCGCTCGATCCTCGATAGCTAGCTCGCTCTCTCGCTCGCTCGATCGATCGCTCGCGCTCGCGCGCTCGCTCGCTAGAAGCTGCTCGCTCGCTCGCTCGATCGCTCGCTCGCTAGCTCGCTAGCTCGATCGATCGCTAGCTCGCTCGCTAGATAGCTCGAGCGATAGCGCGCTCGCTAGCTCGCTAGCTCGCTCGATAGAGCGCTCGCGCGCTGCTCGAGCGATCGCTCGCGCGAGAGAGAGAGCGAGCGCGCGCGCTCGCTAGATGCTCGCGCTCGCTCCTCGCTAGAGAGCGCGAGCTCGATCGCTCGCTCGATAGCTAGATCGATAGATCGCTAGCTAGCTCGCTCGATCTAGCTCGATAGCTCGCTAGATAGATCGATAGCTAGAGCTGCTAGATATCTGATAGATAGTCGCTCGCTAGCGAGCTAGAGCGCTCGCTCGCTAGATAGATCGAGAGATCGCGAGCTAGATAGAGAGATAGATAGAGCTAGCTCGAGGAGCGAGAGCGCGCGCGCGAGGAGCGCGCGCGAGAGGCGAGATCGCTAGATAGCTGAGATAGATAAATAGAGGAGAGAGAGAGAGATAGATAGATAGATAGATAGATAGATAGATAGATAGATAGATAGATAGATAGATAGATAGATAGATAGATATATAGATAGATAGATAGATAGATAGAGAGATAGAGAGATAGATAGATAGATAGATAGATAGATAGAGAGATAGAGAGATAGATAGAGAGATAGATAGAGATAGATAGAGAGAGAGAGAGAGAGAGAGAGAGAGAGAGAGAGAGATAGATAGATAGATAGAGATAGATAAATAGATAGAGAGAGATAGATAGATAGATAAGATAGATAAGGATAGATAGATAGATTAGATAGATAGTAGAGGAGGAGAGAGAGAGCGATAGAGAGATAGAGAGATAGTGATAGATAGATTAGATAGATAGATAGATAGATAGATAGATAGCTAGATAGATAGATAGATAGATAGATAGATACACTTAGTTTCTAATACAGTCTTGTTCCTCTGTGGTGTGCAGTTCACACCTGGTCTGTTTGGTGTCTAATTGTCAGTGACTGTCCCCTGCCAGGCCCGGTCCCCCCATGTTCGTGATGTAATTGCGTATTTCCAGTGTAGTGCAACATCCAAAGAGGCCTAAATGAGATTTCTCTCAGCAGGACGGAGGCTGTGGTGGGGTGCTGATTGATGAATGTATTGTAAGATTGATTAGCGGCAGTAAGAAGTGTGGCGGATGTGACCACCAGAGGTGTTTGTGTGCGTGTGTTTGTGTGTACATGAGTGTCAGAGAAAGACAAAAGGGTTGCTGGTGATGGTGACAGTGTGTGTGGCACAGCGTCACGTGTGTGTGTGTGTGTGTGTGTGTGTGTGTGTGTGTGTGTGTGTGTGTGTGTGTGTGTGTGTGTGTGTGTTTGGATGGATGGACTGCAGAGAGTGTGATTCAGGTGAGAAGTGAGCTGAGAGGTGAAAAACAACATGTGAAGAAAGAGAGAAAAAAAGTCTCAATTGTTTCATGGATTCAATAGTTTGAGACATCCAAACAGTGGAATCCACCACAAAACAATACTAACGAGCAACTTTCTTTAGTATTCATTCCTAAGTAAAAGATATCTCAGGGGTTGGGATACTTCACCAGTTTGCCAACTTTAAATAATTGGGTCTCACCTGTCGTGTTGTACCGTGTTGGAGTGATGCGTCTTATTCAAGTTTGTTTCAAGACACAGATCTTTGTTTCGAAACAAATCCCGTGTAGGAGAAAGTGAGGATCGATTGCAAGGACGATGTTCACTTTGTCAAATCTGATCAATTTCTTTAGAGAAATATGAGATGTATATGAGAATATGATTTATGTATATGAATATGATAGCACTGAATATTAAATGAAATGACTTTTTGCAGCGTATTGCACCAATCACAACAACATACATATCAAACGACAATGTGGAGATACAAATTGTTCAGCTTTCAAAAATACTTTCAACATCGGTTAATGGCAGAGTAACTTGTTACCACAGCAAGTTAGCTTGTTCCTCCAAGTGTATTTATAAAGCACATTTCATACACAGAGGCAGCTCAAGGTGCTTTGCATAATGAAGTTTTAGACACACAGGTAAGAGAAATAAAACTGCATTCAATTAATTTTTATATAAAGATGTTTAAAAAGACACAAGGAAAAAAGAATATAAGATAAACAAATGACAATTGAAATGTATAATAATAATAATAATAATAACAATAATTTAATATAAAACACTTATATTAAGCCTACATTATTTTAAAAAGCACTCCTCTATGTTATTGTGCTGTGCTGCATGTGAATGTTGTCAAAATAAATAAATGATGTCACTCTGTGTTAGCTTGTAAAACAGATAATATACTGTATATAAAGAGACTTCCTGGGTAAAAAAGAGGTTACATTTAATTATATTGCAAGTTTTTAGTGCACACCTTTTGGTCTCCAGAGCATGCTATGGTATTGTAGTAAACTAACAATTATATGTTAAGTGACAAATTAGAGCAGCAGCAATCAAATGATAAAAGATAACTACAAGTGGATTAAAACACTAACCAGTTTAGTGGTTTATTGTGAAAATATCCCCTTCACATTAAATGCAAATCGGTGTTTAAAAACAAATAGCTGTAATGTTGTAGTGTTAGCAGCAGCAATAATATTACCAGCAGAATCAGAGATGCTATTGTAATAATGGTAATCGTAGCAGATATTTATGTATTAATTCCCTCTGCAACGTAGTGCAGTAGTAGAAAAGACTCAAGTAAAGTACAATACCTCAGATGTATACTTACGTACAATACTTGAGTAAATGTACTTTGTTACATTCCCCAGTGGGTACAGACAAATGTTTGATCAGTTGCCGTTCTGTCAGATTTAAGTTTACATGTACTTGTTTTACTCATATGACACAAACAGCTTTGCACTGGATTCAAACCCTGAGTGCTGAGGATCAGACACCTGCTGATACACTGATATACAGACTCTACTTCCACATCGGCAAATCTCAAATCATCAAAAGCTCCAAATAATATGTGCAGATATTTCTCTATAGTATTGAAACTCAGTAGAAAATCTGTAAATTCTGCAGAGCTTAAAGTCTTTGTTGCCTCTACAAACCTGATAAACATGTTTTGTGTTTCTGAAAACGAACGAGCCCTCAGATTCCATTCAAGCCTCGCTGCGGCATGGAAGGACGCAGGCCTCTGGGCTTTGGCATGGGATCACTGTACCTCCTTCATAAGAGGGAAATGTCTGCAACCCTTCCTACTGGAAGCTAGCCACGGTGCAACGAGCCAAAAATACCGCACGGACAATTCCCCCCCACTCTGCTTTTAATGGTGGTACACAGAGGCAATAATCATAAAAAGCCAGGGTCTCTTTGTGAACGGTTACTGACATTCGTCTCCTACAGTAACCGCAGCACCATCGCCGGGCAATTTCCCCTCAACATGCAAAACTGTTGGGACAAAATGTGGGACCTGCCATTCTCCATGCATATTAAAGACACTTGTCATCAAGACGTCACCCAGGAGCTATGAGAACAAGAGGTACAGTTCCTCTGAGACAGACTCACTCACCATCAAAACCATGAAATTAGACTTGGGAAAATATCCTTGTGATGGGAAAAATGCTACACTTTAGTGCATTTTGCATATAAAAAAAACTGAAACGGATGCATGTAAATTGCCCGTGCCACAAAGACAAATTGGTAATTCAGGTTTGGAATGAAAATGACACTAAAGTGCAAAAAGGAAATGGTGCAGCGTGAAAGAAATAAGGGTTGTTAAAATGTCACATTTCAGATTCTGTGCCTTTAGGAATCGAGATGTATTGTTAGAGGAAATGTGATAAACACGAGCCAAATGTACGGGAAGCAAATAGAGCTCCATGTACACCGCGTTGTCTTAGTCAACGTGCTCAGAGCGACGCCCACAGAACGGAGACAAACTGATGAATGCACAATTTGTGGTTATATACTTCCTTGCACCTTTCTCTTAGGAACTCATACGTTTTCTCTATAATGACAAAAAAGGAACACGTACCCACACAGTGACATTCAAAGCGTAATTCTGAGTAAATGAAAACCAAATGTGGATTTTTCAAAGCGTTGACAGATCACAGAAACACTTGCTCATGTACTTGCATTGAGAGGAGGCGCAATTTTCAAATGGTCAAAATTAATATTTTTCATTTTGGACAACACGTTAAATCCACATCCAACAAGGCTTCATTCCAAACACTTCTCATGCAATTAACACTTGAACCAGTGTAACAAAGCAAAAGACTTCACATGTTCATTTCCTGCTGTGTACATACAGTAAGGAAGGCAGATCTCTTCCCCCACATGGATGCAGGTGACACTAGCCCCCCTCGGTTTGTCCCTGGGCTCCACGGGGCCCAAGACCAGTGCCCTCCAGGATGACAAATGGCCTTAATGAAATTGGACAACTCAGCATACATGCATAAGAGGATGTTAAATATTGATAGTGAAGATCAACGTAGCGGTGCATATTCCACTCTTTAATATTTTAAGTGTCAGACAGGCCTATTGTCTATCTATTGTGGGGGTAAATCACTGTCTGTGCCCCCCCCCCCCCCCCAACCAGTTCTCTTTGTGACACATATGATGGTCGGGGCAGCGCTCACTCAGCTACGCATGAGAGCACCCAGGTCTGCGCTTTGCATATATCGGGACATCTTTTCATAAATTTTCATTCTGATCAAGTGGGTTTATGCATGTGAAAAACAACACATGTAAGCAAGCAAATGAAAACCATATATTTATTTACAGTAACAACAATCACAGGCCCATCCTGATAGAGTTTAAAGTACTGGACCCACAAAATGATCATTTGTACATCAGTTCCTCACGCTGCGTTACTCTTGTTTTTCTGCATGCCTTCATGGCAAACAAGAAATCAAAAATCTAATGAAAATCTTGATAAATTGAAGTAAATGGGGGCCGCGTTTAAGAACAGCAAAATTATATAAAACAATAATGGGCACAACTGATATATATTTGCGCTAAAACTACTATTTAAACACAGATAAACAGTTTCACACTTGCAGAGATCATGTGTTAAAATGTGCATTGAAATTGCATGTGTTTGTGGAGCATACGACTGCATAAATTAGACTTATACTGCATGAATTGTGTGAGAGTTTGTAAAGGGATGTTTTGATATAGTTTTTCTGCTCTTAAACTTGGCCCACATTTACTTCCATTCATCAACTTTTCTCCGTTTATTTGATTCTTCGTTCACCATGAAGGCATGCGAAATAAGCAAAGCTTTCTTTGGTCATTTAGTAGGTGTAGTATTCCTTTAAGGGACAAAAAGGCCGCCCTCAAATCTGGCTGCACTGATAATACAAAAAAAATGTTTTGATCTCCAGCTAAAAGGATGAGTCTTAAGATTTTGTATTAATTCATGCCCATGCAATCTCCTTTCTTCCCTCTAATGTATTAATCATTTTACATTTTCTGAAGTTATGAAAGAGTGTACAATATCAAATGCTGCCAACACTTGTGTATACAGTGTACTTATCACAGTGGCCGTGCCGCACCTTGAGGGCGTGTCGTTGCGCAGCACAGTAGCAAAGGCAAAGATCACATGAATAACCATTATTCAAATCGATTCAAATTAGGGGGGCACTCAGAGTAATCGGCTAATATCCTACAAAAAATCAATTCCACTCCCATTTGGACACAATTGAATGCGTCTGAAGAGGGCAATTATTAAACACACAGATCAGATCCATAATTGGCGGGGGGAAGGGGGGTTACATTGTCATGAGGGCTAATGCACTTCCACTGAGCCAAGAGCCACAGCAGACACTTAGCGCAAGCTAGGTTGTGTGGCGGGGGCAGAGGGAGCTGGCAGCAGATAGGCTGAGGAACTGCCAGGAGTTTAGGAGGGGTGGGGTGAAGGGTAGAGGTGGGGGGTAAGGAGGGCACCTGGGGACTTTGCCTCTCGGGGCCCGTTCCCCTGCAACCTCCCCCTTAGCTACCCCTTCCCCCCCATCTTCTTCTACATCCCCTAGAGGCTTGCTTCACTACGGGTCCCTGACACACCGGAGGGATGACCCTGGGAATCTCATTATGCATACAACTAAAGTGTGCCCCCCCACCGCCACCACCACCTAGAACCACCGCTGCCGCCACCCTCAACCCTACTGCCAGCCGCCCCCCACTAATGCATTTGCATACAGAAGACAGACCAAATAAGGTAATAAATCAGCGGCCTATATTCAAATGGTTTGCAGGGAGATTGAAACCCCTGCATACACTACCTCGAGTAAATTCACCCACATGCTGCGGAGCCAGATACCCATTCTCATCAGCGGACACAGGCACTGTGTCCACCGGACACCTAGATATAAATATATATATCCCGCTTCATTGCATTGCCGAGGGACGAACTACCTCGATATATCAATATACATATGCTTATATCTCATATGCCTTAGGCAAACTAACTGCCTTGGTTATAAGGCTGTGCTTTCATGGCACCCGAAGGTCACAGCTCATACTAAGAGAGGGGGACAATTTGAATATTGCATTTAATGTAGGTCTTTGGACACCACCTCTACCAATTCACTTTGCCTCATCAATAATGAAATTGCCATGAACATGGAAATCAAAGTAATTTCCTTAAAGTGGGATTATAGAGGGTTTCAATTTTCTTACAGCAGGGAAACATGTAATCGAGGCTCGCGTTTGTGCTGGCAACAAAGTTGAACTTTGCTTAAAAGCGATGTGGTTCACACAAGACGTGAGGGAAGTGTGTAAGAGCGTCGCACACGCTTGATACCGCTGATTATAGAAGTCTGGGAATAAATAAATAGGAATGTCTGGCTGTTGTGCATGCTTGAATAGGACACAGTGAGATGGAATAATAAAATCAAATCCTAAACAGAGTAAGATGTATTTGGGTGTGTGAGTGTGTGTGTGTGTGTGTGTGTGTGTGTGTGTGCTGACTGGCACAATAAAGCAGGCCAACTATGATTGCATTATGATCTGGTGGAAAATGAATTCTGCTTAACAAGACGCCCTCCCCCCCTACCCCTGCACACACACACACACACACACACACACACACACACACACACACACACACACACACACACACACACACACACACACACACAGCCTACACACACTTACTTCCATTCCATTATTTTCAATAAAAATGGGGAGAAAAAAAGATGCATTTTAAGATACATGCAAATAGCTATCCATCAATCAATTTGTTGGTCCCAAAACTACCATCAAAGGGGCAGAGACTGTGAAGTATGCAATTCCCCATCAACAAATGGAGGATTGAAACTGAATCCTTCAAGCTTAATTAATGGGAAGTCTGCCACTATTACTTGGTTTGTTTAACGCGCCTCACACAGAGGGCAAGTTGTCCTTTTTTGAATCACTGCACCGAATTCCACTTGTTCGACATCACTGAACTGCTTTTCATGCAAAAAAACAATCCATCTCATTTTTAATCCTTTCCTCTCATGGGCCGACATGTCATTATTTTGATCCCCTTGTACAATGGCTTCACACATTCATATTGCATCACTCGGAGACGTGTGTGGCAGTAATTATCACGAGGCAGAGATTTCTATTTGTAGAATATCTACCAACAGTTAGGCAGAGGCACTGAGGCAGTAATTTCTGTTTCATCCCAAAGTTCAGCCCCACACCAAATACCTCTCTATTGCAGATAGCCAATTATATCTCGGTAAATAGTGACTGGGAATCCTATTTTTACTGAAACATCATCGCAAATCTATAATAAAAGCTAATAATAAGAAAAAACACAGAAGTTTGTTCAAAAATGTCAAGCTGGAACTTTCTGTAGGAAACTAAAATGGAAATGAGTCAATGTAAATAATGGTTTAATAAAATCCCCTCCAGTGTAAATCCAATGTGAAATTCACCAAAATACGGGAAACTTTTCACCCTCTTCAGCTAATAACTGGTGACAGGAAGAGGGCTTAAACAAAAGATCAGTCAAGCGTTCATTTGAATATTCAAATCCTTTTTAATAAAACTCGGCTTGATTCATTTCCCATAGATTTGCCAAAAAACACTCATTTTGCATTGGAGAGAACGTCATTTGAATTTTTTTTGTGCAGATAAAAAGAGACAGAGAATAAGACAGTAGTGTTCACCTTCGTGGTCACTCTCCCAAAGTATGAACATTATAAGATGTCTAAACAGTAAATACTTAGCTTCTGCATATAAACATGAAACTAAGGGCACACGACAGTATCGATATTATATCAACGCATCTTTTAAAATCAGACTTGTTGTAATTGGGCTGTATAAGATTTTAATATTTGTCATACTCATAAAACATGTTTGATGTTTTTAAAGCCATTTAAGTGGCTTTAAGAGTGTGAAGGTCATATTTTGGTAGTGTTAGCTATTGTTTTTTATATAATCCTCATCAGTAAAAATAACATTGTACTCATCACATGAATTAATACATTATGTTGAGGCTGAAAAGACAGATTAAAAAAATAATAGTCAAAATTGAAATAGCAGAAGCTATGCTACCTTTTGTCAACTCTGGATCCTACATTACCCATAATGCAACCCGACACCATTTCTCCCCCTTATTGGTGAACACCCACATTATTTAAACACCATGCCTTGTGTTTGTAACACAGGGCTTCTAATTGTAAATGTGTTCTTCATACCGAAGTTAAAATAACCCTTATGACATCATCATATGACCCGTGATGTTTTGTACTTGAAACATCTATGATGTCATCGTAATGTAAAGTCTATGGGCTAGAAACACTACTGCGCAAATTTAGTTGGAAGCATAACCAGGAAGTTAACCCAAAACCTTTTGCCATATGCACCAGGCGAGCAATTCTCATTGGATTAACTAGGTGCCATCTTTGGGTCCGGTGTTCAGTTCTTATAATACATCAGTGGAGCTGGTCAGCTCTGGATTACCCTACTTACTGTAGTTGTGCACAAGCAGTTTTCCTGTGCAGCAATTTTGGTTGTGCACAATTTGATTTGCCTACTTATAAAGTGGTTCAGATAAAAAGGCTTGTTTACAACTCGTCTCATCCATCTGACTGCTTGTTTTGAGCTTTTGGACCATGTTACCGATGCTGCCGTGTGATCCTAAGAGAGTACAATGTTATCAAAATGGACAGAAACAATGGCCTGAACAACAAAAATGCGACCAAGGTGTATTAAACCAGAATGATCTTCCACAAGATGTTTGATGTCTAAAGATCAAAATCAAACTGTACACTTCAACAGCACTGTAGCAAAACTCCACACTGGGATTTTTTTCCTTATTTGCATGGTGTGAATAGGGCTCGCGTTTGACTCCCCTGTTCTCAAGGCCTCAGCACTCATAAACAAAGTGATTTATTCAAACTTTCCATATCAGAATTCTGCTATCTAATTACTTCAGGGGGACAGCATATTCCACTCGCCTGTGAGTTATGGAGAACCTTCTTTATGAGTGAAGTTGATGGAGGATCAGGCGAAGAGCTCATCATAAATCCTCAATAATGCAAACGTTTGAGGAATATCTCAAAATAAAAATGCAAATGTGATTAAGAATGGGTTAGCCTGTGCTGATATGGCAGCTTGTATCATCTAAAGAGATGCAGAGCATCTACGGGGGGGGAAAGTGCCACGTACTTAGGAGGCACTCAAATAAATAAATAACATTGAGCAGCATAGATGCTGTATGGTAATATCTCCTTTACAGCACGCACAGATGCACACGTGACCTGCACATGTAGACACACAAGAACACACATGGAAATGCGCCCACGTGTGCAGTCAGTACGCTTATGAAAATGAAAGTGTGCCCAACATTTTAATCTCACACCTACGTGGCCCTAACGAGAAGGCATAAACTTTTAGGAGGGAGGATGAAGTTGAAGCTTGCAGATGCAAATGGAGCACGTGGAAAAATGGCGGAGGTACAATGCAGAAGCTTGTTAGTGACTGAGAGGCGAACAGTGAGGACGATCGCGACACCTCGTCACTCGCCTTTTATCTCTCGTCACCGGCAGATGAAAAATCACTGTGAATCTGCCACATCCGTCTGCATTAACATAACAAAGGCCTCTGAGGAGAGGGGACGAGAGAAGTAGAAAGAGAGAGAGAGAGAGAGAGAGAGAGAGAGAGAGAGAGAGAGAGAGAGAGAGAGAGAGAGAGGGAGAGAGAGAGAGAGCGAGAGCACGAGAGAGAGAGAGAGAGAGAGGGAGAGGGAGAGAGAGAGAGAGAGCGAGAGAGAGAGAGGCCATAGCGACTGTCCTTCTCAAATCTAACTAAAGTCCAAACTGATGTGCAGAATTGACAAATTCTCCAATCCTTTTAAGCTATTTTCCTTTCTGTCTTTCTTTCTCTCTCTCACTCACTCTGTCTTTCACACACACATTCACACCGGATACAGACAGTGAGAACAGATGTCAAGCAGCCACCTAAAGAAGATCCTCCCCAATCTTAGCATCATTTCACCACTCAGCCAGTCTTGTCAGCACAATAGACAGGACAGAATTACAGACGAGTATCTCTCTTGCTTTAAAAAAAAAAAAAAAAAAGAGAGAAGAAGAAGAAGGCACAAATAAGAGGGACTCATCAACTCTGTCTTTTTCTATCTTGCCCTTCCTCTCCGCCGCCACCTTCCCCTCAGCCTCCCATACAAAGCTCATTGGGTGTAAAGAGAGAGAAAGAGGAATGGGAAGAAGGGTGGGGGTGGGGGGGTTGAAAGACATTATGCATATGAAAATGTCCTGAAAGAGGTGTGATTTATGTATGCATTAGATGCAGATTCCATTACGGGCCAGTGGCTCAAGTGAGATCTTTCCAGGAACAGCGAGGCGACCTGATCAAACTCAGTCTCATTACTGGCCATACGGGCAGCAGGGAAACTACCCACGGAGGAGAAGAAAAGAGAAAAGAGAAAGAAAAAAAAGGAGATAGAGGAGGCATATTTACAACCTGGACACACACACACACCTCACCCACAGGGAGAGAGTAAATTGCAATCTGCCCTCCAAGACCGCAGACAGGCGTTCACCTGAAAGACGAGTGGGAGAGACAGAGAGGAGAAACAGATGGCAAGAAAAGTGCGAATATATGTTTGCGAATAACTGTGGTCAACTGTGAGCATTGTTGAACTGTCTATCACTCAGTCTGGCGTCAATCAGCATTAATGTTCACCCATAATGTTCCTACGATGTACTGTATGTGTTGCAATCCATGTGCATTCTTTAAAAAAAAAAAACATATGCAAGTGCACGCCTGTAGGAAGCCCGGGGTTGTTTGGCTTGATAATCACGTGCCTGCTCGAGGAAAAAGTGTTTTGTGAAAAGAAAACATGGGCGGCAGTCCTCCATGCTGGCTGACCCCGCTGCTGTAGCCCCTGTGATTGGGGTCAGACTGGAGATTCCTCTCTGGCCAGCTAATGTGATTGCATCGGAGCAATCCCCTTAAACGCCATCAGCTCTGATCTGCATAGTAATTGGCTCGACTCTCCTTGGACGTGACCTTGGGAAGGGGTGCTGTCACTCCCGCCGCTGTCTCCTGTACCGGCAATCATACACACACACACACACACACACACACACACATACATACAAACACACACACACAGTCGCAGCAAGGCCGTGGAAGAGGGCATGGACAGACGAGGTGAGGAGGAGATGCCCTACATGGCTCGCTGGGTAAACTGCATGTGCAAAGAAATTCAGGTGACAGGTGTTAATAAACTCCCAGGAAATGGTTGATACATCGCAATCAACATTTTAGGGGAGTTGGGGGTTCGTACTAAAGTCATCTGCTTTCTAAAACAAGAAAAAAGTGTGGCGAATAGTGTTGAAAATGCCCTCAAAGCTGCTTTAAGAATAAATGAATCTCTTCTCATGATTAACAGTAATTCATAAAGAAAGCACAGTGAGATAGGGGTTAAGTCATACTGCTGCAATTCCACTTTCCCAAACACCCTGTAACCTTCTATCTTTTTGTCCTTCTTGCATCAGCACTATTTGTTGAAGATCTTAACGAAAGACAAAGAAGCAGATGTATATTTTATGAATGTGTGCCTCTGGTTTATCTTCCTTTGTGGGGCTTGTGTATACAATCGAAACCAGCTCTCGAAGAGAAAAGTGCTTTTTCTTCTCCTGTCCCCCGATGTCAACGACAAGGTAAGTTGTGGCTTCGGCTGGCTTTTTGATATGCATTTCAAACGGGGGGGAAACTTCACAACCACAGAGGCTAATTTGCAATGGAGATTTCTTTTTTTTCTTATTATTATTATTATCGTTCACTGCTTCGGAAAGCAAAACAGTCAAGGGTGTCAAGCGAGTGACAAGTTTGTTTTCCTGTAATGATTTCCGCAAACTTGAGGTCTGCTCTGTTTTGTTCCTTAGACAGTTTGACCTAGTTGGAGTGTTAGCACGTGCCCTCTCTCTTTCCCTCACTCATGCATTGTTAAAGCCGTGGGCCCGTATTAGGCACTCCCAAGTCATCACATGTCAGGAGGAGCTAATACAAACTGCGTGTGTGAATAGAAACGTAATGTTTTATTTGCATTGAGGGACAATTTAGCTGTTTGCCAAGTTTGAGCCAAAGACAAGCTCATCGAGAATTTTACAAAATTACCTAAACGCAACCAAAACCCGCTGTCACTTTGGAGTTTGAGAAGAATTAAGTGACACTCCCTGAGCTGTGAGTCTGACATGAAACCACCATCCATCCTCACTCCCCAAGTAACCCCTCTGCATGGCCGCAGCAGCGTTGGATTATTCATTTGAAACAGCGCTGAAACAGGCCCAAATATCTGCGAGAAAAAGTTTCTGAGGCATCCTCAAATGGCTGTGGGGGAAGACTGGGGCCCAGAGGATTTGACTGGAACGCACCCAGCAATACTCGAGAAAAAAAAAGAAAAAAGGCAAAAAAAGAAAAAAAAAAGAAGTGCTTTGTTAGAAGAGCGAGAGGCATCCCTTGGGCTGTCTCTTTGAATAAGCCAGGAGTAAAGCATCCACCAGCACCACCAACCCCGCACACCCTCCACTTCTTCTTCCTCTCACTCACTCACTTTTGCTCTGTACCCACCGTCTCCTTCCCCACCACCACCCCCCCCCTCCCCTTCTTCCTCCTCCCCTCCCCTCTCCCTTCAGAGCGACAGAGGTATAATTGTGCCACAGGGTTTTAGGTGGTGTGACATATCTGTCACCTGGAGACGAGCGGTATCGTGCTCTCCGGAGGAGCCTCGCCTTCCTGTTGGGTGTCGTGCGGAGAGAGAGAGAGAAAGAGAGATGCTGGCTGGTTGGGGCTGTTTGTTGACTTTTGTCAGCGCATTGATGCTTTGTAAACTTTCCACCGCCCCAAAGTTTTGTTACCACGCTCTGGTACATGAGGTGCCGCGGCGGCCACATGTGTGCTCCATGGCTAGGCCTCTTTTTGAGTGTCATTAAATCTATAGCCACTGAGAGCCAACATTGCATGCTTTCATACACTCAGAAAAGTATTGTTGCAGAAGCACATCATGCTCCTTAACACATGCTAGACAATATGGCTCTGGCTGTTGTCCCCCCCCTAAGGAGGATATATCTGACTTTAACTAAAATAAAGTCCCATTTTTACATAAATTATGAAATGTACGCGGTCCTGAGCTGTCTCTCTCAAATAGGCCTTCACTCTCTTTCTTTCGCCCTCTCACTTCACAGCCAAATCAAGAATTCTGTTGGCAGTGAAATATATTGAATTTGACAACTCCAAGAAAGACTTTCTGGAGGATAGCGTTTTATTTTGGGTGACCTAATTGTACGCTCCCCATGGCTGCTCCTTGTGCGGTATCTCACTCACTCCTGAAACAGCTTCATTTCTACATTCAAATTATTCATCATCGCCCGGATTTATTTCCTTCCTTTCTTCACTTTTCATACCTTTGGTGTTCTCTGCGGGGATTTGAGATGAGGAGGGAGGAAAAAAAAAAGTGCTTCTTTGTTTTTTTTTTCGCAAGCTATTGTTGAAACACCTTAAGTCTCTGGTGTGCGGCAGAAACTGAAGTGATAGACAGGGCTGCCCTATTTACAGCCAGATTAAAAAGAATCACACAGGAAGAGAGTGTTAAATGATGATTGTCTATGACATTTAACAATTGATTAAAGAAAGATAAGTTTTAATAGGTGGTGTGGGTGTTGGGGGAGGGAGGGAGGAAGGGAGGGAGTGAGGGAGGGGTTCTTCTCAGCAGCAATATTTTTTTATGCGTGCCATATTCTGCTGCTTGTAACGATGAAATGATAAATTTAACATAAAACATCTAACGTGTATCAAGAAGAGCACAGGTATTGAAACAAATGAGGATTTAAAAAAAACTTGTACAAACTCGTACTTTTTCTCACATGGTGCACATACACAATTCTATTTATATATATATATACATATATATATATATATATATATATAAAACATATAAGTGTAATTAGTAAATGTGCCTTTATTTATTTTTTTAGCTTTCCTCTACTTTTCTCTGTTTTTGTTTTTGAGAGTGCAACATTTTGTTATGTGTGAATATGATATTATCTGTAATTCTTTAAATTAATCCCTCACATACTGATGCTGATTTGCTAAAAGCAACAACATAATGCTGACACCTTACTTCCTGTTAAATGCATTGAATCTCTACCTATTGGACCACAATGACCACAAAATCGAAGTTTGGAACTTTCTGCATTTTCATTTTCAAGTAACAAGCGTATTTCTTCTCCAGCAATGTCCTATAAAAAGTTGTCTTAGACTCGCTGAACTCACAGCATGTCTGTCTAAGTGAACTATTTTTACACTGCTCCAAATTTTAACAATAGCGAACATATTCAAGAATCATAATCTAGTTGTTGTATTAGTAAATGTCTGGCAGCATTGTCAAACATCATGTCAGTCTGTCTCACAGCTCGTAATTACATGTACAAGACAAGAGCATTAGAGCAGGGGCAAATAGCATGAGCACCTGACACAAGCGTAGATAGAAGCACTCTCAGACAAACAGGCGAGTAGGAGACTCGTGTGACAAGGAGGCAGACTGAAAGACAGACAGAGAGTCATTGGTGGAGGAGTTACTGGAACTCCACTGTTTTCTCGATGTAAAGGACGAAAGTGACAGATAGCGTGGGATTTTTTGGTGTTTTCAGAAACAGAATGACAAAGAGTCCGTCGGCGGAGGGTTACCGGCAAATGTCGAGGTCAGTAGTTATCAAAGTCTGACTCAGAGCTCTAAAGTAAAGATCTGAAAGAATCATATGGTGAGGTAAATTATTTTTAGATTTAGATATTTCCAAGATATGACTTTCAAAATACCAGCGAGGCAGCCGGAATAATACACCCTTCACTCTAAGCAAGTTGTCTAACATGATAAATGTTTGACATGTAAGCCCACACAGTGGCATGTGAGAAAATGTCTTAACATTTGGCACAGGAATGTCTGACAACAAAAAAAATGTCAAACTTTTTCAGGTGTTTTCTGTCATAAAATGCTAAGGTTACATTTGAATCCCATGGTGATCCACACAGACACAAACAAAATACAGAAAGTACGCTTCTCATGGCTTAAATTGATCCTAGTTTTTTTTTTGCCTCCTAGCTAAGTGCACAAACACTGAAAATATTTCCACCCCAAACTGTAAAAAACAAAACTGCGGATGTAGAAATTCAACAGAAACAAACCAAGTTTCCCACCAAGAGTCAACACTGACAACTTCATCTGAGAGTTTAATGAGTTGAATTGCATTGTGCTGTAAATAGTCTCTCTCTC
>NC_041378.1:14843650-14893650 GCF_900634415.1 Cottoperca gobio | reverse complement strand
TCTCTCTCAAAATAAAAATAAGACAGAGACTCGAAAACTCAAGGAGGAAGAGGGATTAAGATGAAGGAAGGACGGGCCGTGGGGAAGGAGAGAGTGAGAAACAAAGATAGAGGGAGCGAGAGAGTGGGAGGGAAACAGGAAGAGGGAGATCATAGCGAGGGAAAAGAAGAAGACCGAAAGATCATAAGAGATGGATATGCATTTGCACACGAGAGAGAGAGAGACAGAAAGATGGGGGAGAGGGAGCAGGAGACCGTAGGGGACTGTCCCCATTCCTGCACCCCACGCTGAGAGCTCCTCTCCTCGACCGTGCCACTTCCGATCAGCCACGCAGACGAGCCTCAGCCCCCATGACAGAGCTGCTGAGACTGGTGGTGCCAGCTAAAGGCTGGATCCCCACAGAATATGCTGACGGGAGAGCGAGAAGTTTGGGGCTCTCAGAAGGCATGTTCCTCCCTCTCTCTTATTCATTTCAATTACAAGGGGCTTGTATTCCTGCAGGGCAAGGCCGTGTCGTGTGATCCACTGTAATGGAGCGAGGGCGACATGGAGAAGACACGATGATGCACCATTATCTGCATATTATATGGAGCTGGGCCGCATTATTGGCCTAGAGCATGAGGGGAGGAAGTCTCTGCGGAAAGGTGAAGAAGTTCAAGCAATGACGTAAACAATCTAAACACCGGATTTAAAAAACTGAATTTGTGAACACATCTGGAAAAATACATGCTTCATTTACGCTGCAAGTGAGCGTTGCCTTGGAAAAAGCACTTAGTGAAACACATACGAGATCCCAAAACATTTTTTGATTTAATCACATTATGGTCGCAAACACTGGAGATGTAAATGCTTTGTAAAACTTGCCCATTATACAATTTCTGCTGCTTGAAAACACACACACATGCATGAACTTGCACACACACTGAGCATTGTTGCACTTCTATTGTTCAAGTGCAAAAAATAATCTGTGTCTTTACGACTCATATATTATATTTTTAGATTAATCTCCAACTCAGACATGCTTTGGAGGAAAAAGATATATTTAGAGATTATTTTACCTGGAGTCTTTTACTTCCTATAATCTTTAGTTCAATTGCAGAGGAATATGGTGTTTTGTAGTACGACTTCCTTTTCAGTAAGGGCTCTCTTTGTGCAGACAGAGAATGTGTTTTATTTGTATTTATGCATATGAATAGCATACGCTGAATGCCAATGATTAGATGGCTTAAGTTCCCCTTCAGAGTTCATATCCTCCATAAAACTGTCCAATTATCTGTTCATGAGCCGAGAAGAGGATATGTATGCATGTGTCTGAAAGCATGCCCAACAGTGCCACCTAGCCCTTGAGAGCAGGGGGGGAAACAGTTTTTAATATCTTCATCTTTCTCTGCATTTCCTTTTTTAAAGATCCATGAGCAAACTGCTGTGAAGTCAGCATAAATTTTTTTGCGTATTGATTAAAAGTTTTGCCAAATTTTCACATCTTACACCTGGTAGTTGTTTTGGAAAATATGTGGTACACGATTCAGAGTCATTACATTTTGGGTGGTTTAATGATCGGGGCGATACTAATAATTTACTTTCCGTGCAAAACAGGAAACCACAGCTCTCTACTGAGAAAATTCTAGTGAAATTCCAGCACGGCATATAATATGCATACCTTGTCGGTGGTGCAATATAATGGCTCACTGTGAGCGAGTGAGTAATTTTTCGCTGTGTGAGTCTGACTCTGAGCAGGGGAGTTATTCTCTGCCTGATAACTGCCAAAATAACAGCAGATAATTAGGCCCTTTAGAGCGCTGGGTGTCTCTTAACAAAGGCACCTGCGTTTCCTGTGGTGTTTGCCGTGCACCCCGAGTGATTGTCATTTTTAATCTAGCACTCCCGCTGAGACTTCTTCGGCAGCAGCCTAGTCTGTAGGGTGCCAAGGGTACCTGCATGGGAGGCATACGTGTGTGTGTGTGTGTGTGTGTGTGTGTGTGTGTGTGTGTGTGTGTGTGTGTGTGTGCATGTGCATGCTTGTGTTTGTATCCGGTTAGCCAAGCATGTGTCAGTGCATGCACATGAAAGCAGACATGTGTAAAGAAAACACCCCTGTGTGTGTAAAAGGTGTTTATGTATATGCAATACAATACTATTGGGTGTTTAAATCTGGCATTCTGCTCATAACTACGCCTGTAATTGCCACAAGTTAAAATGGTTGACATTAAAATTGACATCACACCAGAGGTTAATGTTATCAGTCAGCCTCCGCAAAGGAAATTACTTCCCCGCAATATTCAGGTTTGTGTATTCATAAGTGCGGCTCATACTGAGGCAACTTCCACTGCAAATGTTTGCAAATGTACAGGAATGATTTTCAGTTCATCTGAATGAAATAATTTGTTCTGAGCATCCTCCCTCATCTGACAAGAAACAGACACCCTCCTCCCTCTCTCTCTCTCTCTCTCTCTCTCTCTCTCTCTCTCTCTCTCTCTCTCTCTCTCTCTCTCTCTCCTCCCAATAAAGAAACAAACAGAGAGCCAAATAAACCCGTTGCAATTCCTCTCCAGTGCAGCCATCCACATCCTGGACCGTGCCAGGTTGGGGAAATCATTGGAATTGTTTACCCCCCATATACCCACCACCACCCCCGATACCACCACATACACACCTCCCATCTTCATCTCCCTCCCCCCCTACACCCCCTCCCCCCACCCAACCCCTCCTTCTTCTGCTCTTCTACAAAATGAGATGCCCGTGTCTGATCGCCTGAGCCAATTTGCAGACCCATGTGGCACCCTTCCCTTCAGACCTGGGCATTGTGCCTCTCGCTCCCTGGCAAAGAGGCGAGGAATTATTTTTATCCCCCAAACACGCGGATATGCACCGATGATTTCAAATGCCTGCCTCGCACATTGTCAGGGATGATTTTGGCCAGGTGCCAAACCTATTATATTGATCTCTCTTTCTCTGTATTTCAATAGCCACAGACAATGCAGATTTACCGCAGAACATATTAGGGAAATAAAAATCAGTCTCAGGCACTAAACTCGCTGAAACTGATGGTATGTATGTGAGTGTTTGGGTGTGTATCGCTGCATTGGTTGTGCTAAAGGCTTTTTTATTTCCTACAATTCTGTTAACAATACTCAGGTTTGTGTATCTCCATCCAGTATTAACCTAATATGCAGCTCCTTCTAAATACACCTCTGATTACATTCTGAAATATTCTCATCATGTCATTGGATATCATAACATTTTAAGCCATTATTTTTTTTCTACCTCAGTTTATTGCTTTGGCATCTAGATCTTTCTCCTTGGAGTGCCTTGCTGGCATGTCGACTCCGGCTTTGGTTGGAAACGATGAGACCTCCGATGTTTGCCGAGGTACACACGGGAATATTCAAATGTTGAAACTGGCAGGGAACGGGGCTGTCAGCTAATGAGCGTGTCTATGAGAAAATGATTTGGTTGTTTCCTGAGAGGGAAATCACAGAGAATGGCTAAATGGGAGCTCTCCGAAGAGACTCTGCCGAGGGTCGGTGTATGGCGATGGGACCGCGTCGGGAGGCCGGCGGGTTGGAAGAACACTGTCTGTCTGCCTCGGTGCCAATGTCATTAGTGCTGAGAACTGAGAACGACCACCATGTCCCTTTTGATTGCCATTAGAGCCTGCAGCCAAACAAAGAACCAAACAAAAGGCCCTGAATAGACTTGGAGTGGAGGTCATGCCAGCCACAGAGAGACTTCAATAGCAACGCTTGTGGTGTCCTTTAGACCAGCAATTTTCAGCATGTTTGGCACCGTGGATCACTTTACCAGACAAAACATACTGTATCAATCATCCACTGTAAATGGATTGATCACACACAGTCAAACATTTCATGTAAACCCTTCTGGCTGATCCTATGAAGAGAGAATATCAAATGTAAACAAAGCTCTTTCACACAATGTGTGATCACGACTGTATTTCATTCCTACAGGGATAATGTTTTTGTTTGATAGTGCCTTAAACCTTCGAACTAAATCTCAATTAGCATGTTGCTATACCCTGCAGAGCTGTGAACACTAGTGAGTAATGCTGTGATGAGCAGGTCCCCATATATCTCATTCTCTAGCATCGCACTTTGATTGTTTAAAGACACTACAGGTGAATAGGGTACAGATGTTAACTAATAGATATCACCATGAAACTTCCCCAGTTTGTTATTTACATAAAGACAATCATTTTTTGTATTACAAGTCTTCTGTAATTTTGTTTAAATATGCAAATTAGGCAAGTGGTGTGTTGAATATGTTCTCATTTGCATACCTTTCTGGAACAGAAATCTGAATATTGGATAAAGCACGGTTCAAATATATTGTTTCATTTTATTGACAAATTGGAGCCAAAGGTTTTTACAGAGGATCTGTTTGTTTTTTTTAAACTCTCTTCGTATCACTCCATGAATCAGATTATACTGTCAACAGCCATAAACAAAATCAATTTTCATCATGTTTTTTGGAATAAAATGTGATATAAATCAGGCTATGAATGATGTATGAACAAACCCCACTGTAAACACCTTCAGAATATAGATAGGAAGGAAAGTGGAGATTTTTACCACAAGAGTATGTGAGAAAAACTATTTCTTAAGAAAACGGCCTTTAAAGATAAGTTTTGTAAAATTCCACACATGTTGGTGATTTAGGTGATTAGGGTAAACTTCTCCAGCTGATTACTTACATTAAGATGTGTGTTTTTTGTATTACAAGTTTTCTGAAATGTTATGTTTAAATATATATATTAGGCAATGCTAACTTTTAATACATTTAGGAAAAAGCTACAGACGCAATTAGACAAAGTAAAATAAACACCAAAATGTGTGTTTTGGATGTTTCTTCATCTAGTTTGAAACTGTGTTCGACTGTGTTTTTGCCTGTAGTGTCTCGCTATAAGGAGCTTTCCTTCTGAACTTTGACCAGCTTCTTTAGTAATGTACGTTTACATACTGTATATTACATATATATACATTTTGAAGGGCTTTAAAAATGACTTTCAGTTCACACAGACTGAACAGCATGCTGCACACAAGAAATGCAACATTTTTAAGCAGCACGTCTGAATCGGGCAGCCGGTACTCTGTTTGTCTCCCACTGACCTGACTGGCCCACTAGCCATGCTTGGTCTGCCATGAAGTTAAACAATCGTCTACATTGGTTTCACTTAATTTGCTGTGTAAATTTACTTCTGCTGTGAAAGAAATTGCAAAAACTTAATGAGCTCCAAGTCAAAACCCTCAGCAAACTCTAATTGAGAGATGCAGCCCCTCCTGAGGCAGAACTGTTCAATTTAGCGGTCATATTACATGATACAGAAATGCAGCATCTTCAACTTCAATATTTTAAATATTCAATCAAAATCTATGTAGATTTGGACACCATGATTACTTCTTTAATTGATGTATTTTCAGATGTCAAACTCTCCAGATTTATATACACTCAGTGGCCAGTTTATTAGGTACACCTGCATTTAGGGTCAGTTAGTGATGCTGTTTCTAATATTCTGTTCTATTTATGTAAATGTGAATGGCAAAAAATGGAAACACATCCCAATAAAATATAGCCCTGTGCAACAAAACCTTTAACTATCAGCTCAATAATTACATTATTACAGTTAATTTAGCTAACGTGCAAACAGTCATGTGGGAACAACTCCAAACAGCAAGAATCTTACAAGTACATTAACTTCAAATAGGTGAAATAATTTTAAGCGCCAATGTAAGTGCTACATATAGAAAAAGAAGATTTGTATTTATTTAATTTATTATTAGCCACGAAACAGGTAGGTTTTCAGTCTGCCGCAAAGGCGTGAAGACTTTCTGCTGACCTGATATCAATGAGGAGGTCGTTGCACCATTTTGGAGCCAGGATAGCAAACAGGCGGTTTTATTTGAGGGGAATCTGGGTCCCACTCGCAGTCAGGGAGAAGCGAGCCGATGAGCCGATGCAGAGCGAAGTGAGAGAGCTGGGGTGTATGGTTGGACCATGGCCTGGATGTAGGAAGGGCCTGATCCATTCATCAGCACCAGTGTCTTGAAACAGATTTGGAAACCTACTGGTAACCAGTGAAGAGAGCAGAGGAGCGGTGTCGTGTTAAAATAAACATATAATTGAATCACACATTTCCGTCAATGTCAAGAAAAACTAATTGTTATGAACTTTTTAAAGGTAGATCAAGATGGCGAGGATTTAATAAAAAACAGGGATTGATTCCTCTCATATAGAGGCTAACTTTAGTGGATCATAACATATCGTGTATGGAATAAATCTGCAGATGCTCCGGTTCAAACTGAGTCCAAACTTTTCTATTGATGTAAGTTTTGAGGCCACAACAAAGTCCAAAACGTGACCTGCAACAGACTGGGTAAGGCTTTTTTCTAGCCTAGTCGAATGCCAGAAATGCTTTTTGCTACTGAAGCAGTTGTTGATCACTTGAGGCCCATACCGGCCCTTTAAGAGAAGTGAGGAGTCAGCAGTCATTGAAAGTATAAAACAGTCAATAGAATAGGTTTTCCAAAAATTGTGAATAACCGCAACCACGAGAAGTCCATAAGCATAAATGAGCACAAAAAACTATTAAGCTGATGGGTCCAGTCATATGCAAGATTAGCTGTGGAGAGACAGATAGATATACACACACACACACACACGACCGGACACATTATCTCCCCACAGGCGTAAGCCTGGCGGAGATGAAGATGGACTATTTAGCTGCCAATTTGTGTAACAGACAAAAGTTATCCCAGCATTTTAGTGCATGGCTTGCTTTTTTTTTCTTTTTTGTCCCTTTGCTTTGCTGGAGTGATTTATTGTGTGCCCTCTCTGTATGATGTAGCATTTCACTGTGTATGTGACCCCAGCTGCAGTTAGATCAGAGGGGTCATCTTGATCTCGCCACAGCAATGTTTTAAATGTAAGACATTTGCGGAATAAAGAAACGGTTAATGATGGTTTTCACTGACCTCTGAGTATCTTTGACAAAGAGTAACACCTCATTGTTTGGCCTTGAGATTTCACTCGCTTGTTTAGGCAGACATCCAGTTGTAATTGAGGTCAAAATGTCTTTGCGACGGTAAGCAACATACAAAGCACTGATTTCGTGTTGATGATTCATTTCTTTCATAAGAGATGACCTGGTGCAATTATAGCCTTTGAGTGTGAACGTAATCTGCAAGAGGTTGTTCTTGCTTGTGCCCTGGAACTGCCCAGGCATTCACATTTTGATTATACTTACAACATGTAACCAAAGCTATAATCTTTCTGAGTTCAGTGACAAGAAGAAGAAGAAATAGTTGTATTGCTTTATTAGCTTTTAACCTAAATACCCTTGTAGTACCTACATAAAGAGGGGTTATAGTATTGCGCTACAAAATATTTAGAGATAATTATATGTTGAGGTTTGTCACATTTAGTCCAATACAGCTGGATGCGTTGATTTCTTTGTATGATATTTGTGTTTGTGTGAGATTCCTTGCATCTGTGCAGGATTTCTTCCCATAAGAATCCTCTGGCTGGCGTCCCATCAGAACTCGACTCTTCAATGAGAGATGGCTCGATGATGCTCAGATGGAGAGAGTATTGTCAGAGGAGCTGCATGTGACTAATCAGGACTGGGCTCGGATCCCTGCCTCCCAAACCATATTCTGCTGATTCAAAAGGCAACAGAGGCTCCATGGTAATGGAAAAGCATGATGGGGCCATCAGAGAAAGAGAAATATTGTGGCTGGTATTGCATTGGTTGATGTTCAACACAATATGCGGTGATAAATCAGCAGAGCTGTTGAAAGCCATTAGGGGATGTATTATATGATGAAGATAAACAATTGATTGATCCACCCTGGTGTCAATAATAAGTAACACAGCAAGTTAGGGATCAAACACATAATCATATCTAACCAGCGGTCTGTGTTGCTTTTCTTCGTGCCTTCTGCCATATGCCGCCCATCTCTATCGTTTTCTCACTCCCTTTTTATCTCTTCCTTTTCTCTCTGGTCATTCTGTGCCTTGCTCCGTGCCTCCACACACATAAAATGGAGGGCAGCGGTGAGGTTCCAATTCAGAACTCATTTGTGGTGCTGCCGGCCCCCTACCCGCTCAGCAGTTGCCGAGGGGACCCAGGGGAGCCCTATCACAGCTCTATATGCAAATGTCCTTGCACCTGGACAACAGCGTGGGCATGCTGGGACTGGGAGCTTATTTATGCAAATCTCAGGGAGACGGTCACAGCACAACACAGAGCCGGCCACAGACACTGGGGGCCATATCTCCCCGGCAGCACAACTAGTTGGAAAAACGTGGAAAACATGAAAGATGTGGGCCTAGTGGTAAGAGCGGGAGGAGATTGGTGTAGAGCTTGTGGTAAATAAAATGTATGGATGCTGCAGATGAAGGTACAGTAAGGTGTTTGGTGGGTTTTTAGAAGTGGAAGTCTTGAATGAATGTCTGCGATGTGACTGTACAAGTCTCAATTAATGTAACAATAAATGATGAAAAGCTTGATTGTTTTTTGTTTTTTTTGCATTACACACACAGAGACACACACAGGACTACACACGAGCGTGCGCCACAAACACGTTTGTTTACCGTCACAACATCACTGACAAGAGGCGATGACGCTGAATGTGTTAAAGCGCTCCACGGTGAAAGGAGAACAAAACCAATCTTTGTGTCTCAGCTGGCCCTGCCTCCCGACTGGGCCGCACCGCTGTGTGAGACATCACACAGGAACACGCTCCCTCTCCGCTCACAACAGGCCACATTAATGTGCAAATGTATGCAAGAAATGTTCAGAAAAGCTGAAATTACTGAGCCAAATGAGGTAGCTGAACTCAAATTGTTGGGATTATGAATAATTACCGCACATTTTCTGGAACTTTTCTTAATTTTCCGTGGAACAATGACTTCAGTGGCTTAATTGGGGAAAATCCAAACGTGGTTGTAAGTTATTGTTTTCCAGTGGCTGGAGTGGGAGCTACGTATGCCCAGCTTGATTTATGCCATTATATTCTCCCAGTTTCCCTGCAATAATAATAATAATAATAATAATTCTCTCTCCCGACCTGCAGTCACCCTGACCACCTGACTGCCCCACCCACCTGTTCACATGTTCCCACTTCTCTCATCAGCCCTGCAGTTTATATACCAGCCATTTCCACCTGTTCTCTGTCAGATCACCTAATGTTCCTCATTATGTGGTCCAGCCATGTTCCTGCCATTTCACCTCGTCCCTGCCTGGTTTCCTGAACGCTGCCTGTCAAACGTTTTGCTTTATCTGCTTGGGTCATGCTTTTGGGTCCATGATTCTTTAGTAGGTCATTACAAATGCTCAATCATGGGACGTGGAACGAGTCTGTAGTGGGAACTATTTCACTTAGTTTCCCCCAAATGACATGATCTTTGTCATGCCTGCCAGGATCTGGATAATTACGTTCAACATACTCTCTGTCAGGGGAGAGGTTTGTGAATTCTGTTTGGCTGAGGTGTCACTGTAACTTTGAAACCAATTGTTTCCTAAAAATCTCTGCTGCACCATACTCAGCTAACGACCAGTGTTGGGCAGTAGTTGGAAACCTGTTACATAAATTTGAGAAGTATCATCTCATCATCTTGTATTGTGCCTAACTTTAGTAGATCATAACTGGTCATAATCCGCAGATGCTCCGATTCAAAATGAAAACAACATGGATGGGCCTGCAACAGACTGGGTCAGGCTTGTTTTTTAGCCGATTACTTTTGTTATTAAAGCAGTTGATCATTTGCAGCACCTACCGGCTGGTTAAGAGGAGGGAGGAGACAGCAGTCAATGATGGTATACAACAGTCAATAAAGGTTTTTTCAAAAATTGTGAATCACCGCAACCAAGAGAGGTCCTTGAGCATACCGTCATATACACACACGCACTCAAACTGTAGAGTCCCTCGTCTCTCTGACTCATTTTAACTGAAGATTGGTAGAGGTCTTTGTCACAAACTGTTATTGATACAATGCATACTGATTTTGTCAGGTCTTTTCTATTTCTATTATGCACTTAATGTCTTCTGATGATACGTGGATATAAGTTTTACTCTGAACCTTGTGTATGTATGTGATCAACGTGTGCACAACATATGACTTTCCTGCCTTCTTGACCAGATTGCCATTGTAAAGAGAGTGTATGTCAATTGGTTGTATCTGGTTAAAAAAAGGTTCAATTAAAAAAAAAAACACACGCACACACACGACAGACTACATTATCTACACACAGGCTTATAATAAGTAACATTAAAAGAGAAATGTATATTATATCTCAAGTAACTTTACCAACACTGATAAACAATGATATCACATCTCTACATTTTACCAATTCAAGAAAAGGCCTCCTAAAATGTATGCAATGGTCCTTTAATCTGAGCACTTGAAAGGACAGACCAGGTAAAAGCGGGGTGTTTTGATTTTAATTGGACCATTGGCTGACGTGCTGTGCCTATAAACAGCAATGGTCATGGAGGAAGGTTGGTCTCATGGCGCTGTAATCCACCCTGAGAATGATGCACCTGCCTGGGGGCTGACTGGCAGCTTTGATTCTCTGATCACCAGGATGCTGCCTCTCACCTTCTGGTTCAAATCCAAGAGAGTAGAGAAAAAAGACGAGAGACAAGGTGGTTGAAGAATGATGGCTTACGATTCTTTGTGGTTTGATTGAGAGCAGCAACAAACTGGGATATGGCGTAAGGTGCTTTAAAAAAATGTAGATGAGTCCATCATGAAGAGCAGATGAAAGGAGTCTTTGGTGATGTGGACCAAGTAAGAAAAATGTCAGAGAAGAAAATGACTTAAAGAAAGAAGTAGAAAAAGGGAGGGGAGGGGATGAAGGAGGGCTAGGACGGCTGTTGTTATTGTGTTTGATGTAGTGCTTGACAAGAGAGAGAGTTTAGAAATCCTTGTGTAGAACGAGGCAGAGGGAAGAGAGGGTTCATTTAAATGCATGCTCACTCAGGGCCCATACAGAGTGGGTGTCTGCTGAGAATTCATCATGGCCTTGCTGATAAAGCCTCAGCCCCTTAGCGAGGGGAAAGGAGAGACAGATCACTCTCTTGAGGTGAGATTGCCTTGTGGATGGACACTTGTTATGTAGAAATACACAACACTGACGGATATTACCACGGCACTTTCGGACCGGTTCGTCATCCCTCCATCCTCCATCAATCCAGGTTGAATATGAAGCGCTCTCTGGGGACCATAAGCTGCAGACTGCATCAGTGATTAAAGCTTCACAACAATTAGCAGGAAAGTTTCCAGAGAGAGAAATTCATCCATCTTCTTCATTACAAAGCACCCAGGTAGTGATTTGCAACAATTACAAAGGATCCGTTTAAACTTAATTAGACATTAGCAGATGGTAAAAAACCTGTTACCCCAAGTGCTACATGTAGCATTTTAACTTGAATATATGCATCACACTTTCATTTGATATATTATTCCCTTATAAAGTTGAAATAGGTGTTAGCAAGCAGTTGCTGATTTACACATCAGCAGACAAAGAGTAACAATGAAGTCTGGATTTCTGCTCGTCTCCACCAACTGCGCAGGGAAATATCTGCCTCTTTAATTGCTAGTCGCTAACTTCGTCAGTCTGTTGTTTGGTGTGAGACTTGAGAGGTACGGAGGGTTTCTTTTTTGCAGAAATTTGCCTTTTTTGCATTAAACAACTACTTTAACGATTAAGCCATTTGGAATACTTGTTGCAGCTCTGCTGAAAAAGCTCCGTAGAGTTGAGGGAAGACGCAGAGCCAGAAAAGAGTTCTAAGTTGGTTCATCACTGTGGCCCATTTCACGTTACATGCTGTCATTTGATCCATTGTTTTTATATATAGTATATACATTAGAGTTGCCTCAAGAAAATCAAACCCTGTTCAGCTGGCAACATCTACTGACCTTGAAAATAAATGGTGTGTATACACAGACTAAAGCAGGGAACACTGCTTTAGTACTTAAAGAGGGGGTGGCTTTATGGCACAAAACAGATGTTTTCCAGCTCGGCTAATGCAGATAGTGAATCAAATGAGAGATGACAAAAATAATGAAAGCTGTCTCAACATAGTGTTATTGTTGACAGTACTGATACCAAGGTATTGCAATTCATTTGATTTCATTCAGATTTCTGTACAGAAACATATAGGGACAGTCAGGGTGTTCTCTGTTTTAAGAGACGTTAATATAACTCAGGGAACATTCACATTGACCAACATCATTTAATGACGCTTCATTCAGCTTTGAAGGGCAATTAACATAGATCTGCAAACAGACAGGAGAACAATGGCCTTAGGTGGTAAGTGCTGACTGTGTATGCGTGTGTGCGTGTTTGTGTATGTGTGCATTGCAGTTTTTCATTAACACGGCTCAAAAGGACTAGTAGTACAGTAGTTAAATAATGACTTGAAATTCCAGTTTTGCTTCAAAGCTTCCTTCATCATTTGAACGTGCTGTGAAACGCTGCGAAGTAACTTATATTAAAAGTGAGGTTACGGTATCAGGGACACTAAACTTGATTAGAACACCTGAATAACATCGGTGTTGGTTGTTTATTTGTACTCTGTGTATTTATTCTTTGTGCACCGTAAATATATATATATTGTTTGTATGTAATGTTTGACTCTAGTTGCAGGTCGTGAATAAAACACTTGCCGATGACACAGTGGTTATATGCATAAAGCAGGTGCAGGTGAAGTGGTTTTTATGCTGAATCAGCAAGCACGCTGTGTTTTCTCTTGTTTGCTTGTTATAGCAATTAGCTTTTGAACCTCCATCATGTCCATGGATAGAACTGTCCTACCTACGTGCATCTGCCCCTCTACAGAAGACTCATCTCACTGAGAGTTCACAAAACAAAACATCTCTTCACATTTCCTCTGTTTCTCTTCGACACTCTAAGTCAGAACTAATTCAAACACAATCTTCCATCTGCTTCAAGTCTAATCTTCTGAAAAGTTACAGATTTGTATGAATTGTTGTCATCTCTAATGTGATAGACGGGCAAACTTTTTCGGAGAGCAGGTGGGACTTGGGGGGAAGGCATGGCGGTGGCGGCGGTGGTGAAGTAGGCAGCAATTAGCGTGGCGCTAATGAACTCCCTCTCATTATCAGTGAATCAACAGGCCTGTGCTAATTACGGCTAGCAGGACAGACTCCTATCTCCCACTGCGGCGGGCTTCAAAGTCCCTCCGGAGCTGCAGCACACCGGATGGTCTGCCAGCAGCCACAGGTACAAAGCACTCACTGCCAATGTTAAAAACTGAACACAAACACACAAACATGGGGTCTGACAAACACACAAATCCAGAGACCAACACTCTCTCTGTCATGTTGTGGTCATCTCTCGCAGATGGCCCCATAGCACAGCCTTTTTTCTTTAACACATTTGTAAAAAAAATGTAATTAAACTAAATTGTAAACACATGCAAAGTTTGATTAAAACACTTAAATGGGGCTGTTACAGTAACTCAGCTGGACTTTGTGAACTGCACGAGTATTTTAGCGTCCAATGCTCTTAAAGTATAATTTCAGTTTATTACAACTTTGGTCTTATTTTCATAGTTTTGGCCATCATTCCAATGGCAATGTTAACATTTGTGTTCACCAAGTTAATTGATGAGATGTGATTATAGCAGCATAACTTAAAAGAAGTCATATGGGGTAAGGAACACAAGAACTCACGCAGAGGTTATAAAGCTGTGTTATTCAATATGTTATCTATGGATTATGGGTAGACACTACAGGTGAATAGGGTAACATTTGAATTTATAGATATCACTATGAAACTTTCCTTGAGATGATTACTTACATTAAGACAATTATCTTTTGTATTACAAGTTTTCTGAAATGTTTGTTTAAATATGCAAAAGAGGCATTATCTTGTTAAATATTTGCTCATTTTCAAACATTTGCATTCATTTGCATACAACACATAAATCTGAACATTAGATAAAGCCAGGTTCAAAATGTTTGTTTCATTACTGATTACTTACATCAAGATATATTATTTTTGTATTACAAGTTTTCTGTATTGTTTAAATATGTATATTTGGTAATACTAACTTTTTAGATAAATCTACAGACGCAAATAAACAAAGTAAAATAAACACCTAAATGTGTGTTTTGGATGTTTTCTCTTCACTAGTCTGAATATTGACGAGTTCCTGTAGTGTCTCGTCTTAAATTATAAATAGCTGTTCGCTCCTCATTGGGAGTCCATACATTTACTCCAGTTTTGTCCATTAGTGGAGATACGGGATGATAACCTCCAAACATCAGACATAAATGTCAAATGCTTCAGCTTTGGAATAGACCTGTGAACATGTCTGATCAGAAACTCACTAAAAAGATATTTAATTGGGAAATTTCTCATGGTCATCCCTAACCTAAGGAGCTGAAATCATTATTTTATTTGAAAGGTTTGTCTTTCATTCTCCAAAACAGGTTACTTTGTGATATTCAGGAGATTAGGAGCAATACTGTTTCTTGCTCAGTTGATATATGGTGTAAACAAAAGTTATGAACTTGTAGTCTCATAAAGAGTAACTACAATGTAGAACTTCATGTGTATAATTTAAACAAAACACAAAGATCCCTATGTGGGCAGTTTGTTCAGGAACATTATCATCAGCCCTCGAGAGCGGCAGGTTTAATGCTACTCTAGAGGAGGACAGACTTTGTTTGTTGTGTAAGCTACGTGAAATGACTGTCCTGTCTACGAGAACATAAGGGATGTACTTTTTAGTAACCCCCCCCCCCCCCCCCCCATTTGTCAATTTATTTTGGCTGAATGACATAGAAAAACTTGAATGCTTGAAATGAATGCTAATGTTGCTTCATATCCGCTGGATTGATAATAACATCTAGAAGTCAATACCCTCAAGCAATGCCGCGTTTTAGGCGCGCGCAAATCCATTGTTCCCAATGCTAACACTATCTGGCTCATTGCTACCATGGCGACTGAAAATAAAAAGAGGGAGGTTGACAGTGAGGGCCGCCGCTTTCAGGAACGATAGGAATTACAATATTTCTTCACTGAAAATCGAGGTAATTGTGTTTGCCTAATTTGAGACGGTTGCCCTGTTTAAGGAATCCCATGAATAGAGACACTACCAGAAAAAACATGCTAACTTATACGACAAGCTAGCAGGGAGTGACCATACTGAGAAAGTGAAGCAACTCCAAGCTGCTCTGACATCACAACAGCGATTCTTCACGCGGGCCTGTGAGTCAAATGAAAAACATCACCAAAGCAACCTACGAAGTAGCCATGTTAATAGCTAAACATGGCTAACCTTTTACAGAGGGCACGTTTATCAAAGACTGTGTTGTGAGAATGGTGGAGAACATTTGCCCCGAGAAGAAGCAAGAATGTATTAATGTTTGCCTGGCTCGTAAGTAGCCTGCGATGAAAGCACAGATGCACCTGACACTGCACAGCTCCTGATTTTTTAAGAGGAGTTGACAACGACATTAACGTAACAGAGGAGCTGCTTGACCTCCAAAGCCTTAAAGGCCAAACAAGAGTAGCGGATTTATTCTCTTCTGTTGTGCAGCTGTTGATGATATGAAACTGCCATGGAATAAAGTTTGTGGGATTATTACCGATGCCTGCCATGGCTGGTGAACGAAGTGGATTGTCTACCCTGATCTGCAATTAAGTCAGCGAAGAAGAAGGTAACGCTATTCAACTCCACTGTATAATTCAACAGCAGGCTCTCTGCCCAAAACATCTCCACATATTTGTGTGAGCAGACATTCTCTGTCATGGACTTAAACAACAACTGATTGAGGTCAAGACTAAGTGACTCCCACTTACGTGACATTTTACGCATATCAACCACTGCACTCAAGCCAGACCTGGCCTGTCGACTGAAATCCAGATCTCAGGATCAGCCTTCTCATTAGTGCAAGTTACCTGTTTCTTGGTCAGTCTGAAACTGTTTTGAACGGTAACATCGATCATTACTTACAGTGAAAAAACAAAAGCACAGTTAATATATGCACTTGTACTTACGGCACCTATTGTAACTCTTGAATAAGTTGTGGCTCCAACTGTTGATGTTATGTACCTGTAGATGTGATGCTAAATATTACTTTCTGAATGATCTTGTAAAAGACAAGAGCAAAATTCACACGTTTTAAACTTGAATGATAACAGAAAACTTTGCATTGCTTATCGCCTATTTAAAATGAACATGAGGTCAACTTCATGGAAGTTTAAGTTATTCCATATAGTTTGTTCAATGTTATCTGACTCTCCAGATATGAATGAAAGGCAGAATTGTGTTTTTAGAGTTGTTCACGCCATGTGGTTACATTGCCATTTGAAAAATAAAGATAATTGTGACAATGAAAATTGTTATATAACTTTATTTGTATGTAACTTTGACGGTTAAAAAATGTCAGAAAGGACTATTGGCCCTGGGCATCTTCACATTATGAAATCTGGCCTAAACAGTAAAAAGCCTCAGTTTTTGTTTAACTTTCATATTACGACCAGATCTGTCATCTATCTTACAACAACTTCCCAACATTCCCCTGCAAACAAGTGTTTTACAATACTTGTCACAGCGAGATCCATTAATCAAATGCCACTTGTAAGGCAGCAGTGGCCCTCACCGCCTATCAAACACTCTAAATACTCTAAATAAAGCACAAGTTCTGACTTCATTGATAAGGGACTAAAGGCTTTTGCGTGAGTCACTGAGGCGAGCAAACACCAAAAAGATTCTTGGTGTCAGCCCACAGCATGAGCCATAAGATGGGACCTGGGCATGTAAAATAGACCCCCCCTCCCCTCCCTTTCTATCCATAACTTAAGCAGAGATCAGTGGCTAACACTCTTAATCCCAAGGGGGTGCTTTCTGAGCTGTAATTTAAAAATAGCGTTTTAATAACACACCACTGCTACAGTACATTAATCTCAGAATTAATTATCTACCCCACCCCCAGCCTATTTGCTTGAAAGAGGCTCTTTGTTGCATTTCTTGTGTTTTAGTTCTATTTATTCCAAGAGTGAGCGGATAAAGAGATGCATGTGGAGTGTCTTGTGTTGAGTGCAGCAATTATGCAGCCACTAGTATATTACCAGTATGTATATGAAAACCAGAGAATACATTAGAGCAAGAGGTGCGATCGGCGAAAATGGTCAGTAAGGTGTGATGTTCTTAAGTGGTGCACAATCTTTCTCCGACTGTGCAACGCAAACAAGAAACAATTCAATTAAGGAGTGCATTAAATAAAAAAATCAGAGCTTAATCCAAAAGATATTAAAGCAAACAGCTGTGGCGTGGAGAATAACTTCGTGTTCGCTTACATTTTTATGCAAGAAAATGTTTTTAATCAAACGTCACTCCTAGCGATAGAAAATCAATTCCGAGGAGAAATTAAAGAGTCTAACGTGACTGCGAGCCAGGCCTAAAGGCACCGCAAATATTCAAAAACAATATTAAACTGCGATAAATAAAATATGAACCTTCTTTGGCAATATAACATCTGAGCGTCAGGGGACGAGGGCACTTAATGCGAGTTAATGAAACACAAGAATCATGTTTAAAGGCAACGGCAATCACTGAGCATTTGTCAAAGGTGATGATCGTGTTGCCGAGCCCTCTGGCACAAGTTGTGGGCTGACAAGAGATCAAGTTGAACACTGACGGGGATTATAAGTATATTAGCTGGGGATGTTCAGAAAAATGATGTTAAGAAAAACCCTTCTTGTTCTCCCCATCACCCCATACCCCCCCACCCCCCTCGCTTCCTATTTCCCTGATTGACTGACTGACTGACCTCTATTGTCATAGCTCCGCAGCTGACAGTGATCTCCACACATACATCACTTCGTATGTTCTCGGCTGAATAGCGGCGACGTGCGTGAACTCTGCATGAGGCAGGTGCCCCCGGGTCTGTGTATCACAGATAACCTTTACAAGGAGGTGCAGTTCACGCCTCCCGGCCCCCGCACCTTCCCGCTATCACATCAAAGGATCTGGATGTGGTTAAATTCAGACACTGGAGAGACAGTCAGGGCTTGGCATGCATGATTGATGTCGAGTTTGTAACATTAGGTATCATAAGGTGTAATATAGGAGATAGCGTGAAGTGTAAGATTGCATTTGAGCGTGTTGAAGGAAATAGGAAACTGTTTGACAGCTTGTGCTGTTTTATGGTTTCCTGCTGGTCTTTTTCTCTTCTGGATATCTGACTATAAAAACAAAGAGCTGCTATTAATTTGTGTTATGCAATGCCTGCCTTACTTTTTGGCTGTTTCTTGTCTTCCCTGCTTTCATAAAATAAATCCCTCACATGCATAGAGAACTCCTCGCAGACTTTCATGTTTCAATTAAGGCTTGATTGAGTTATGAAATATACAGGTTTTGAAACCAAATCATGACAGAACAACACACATTTCTGTTGTTTGTGACATGACTCTCCTCAGATTTCTGCCTCTCCTACATGACATCCTATTAATTTTGTTTATATTGAGGCAGGTGGTTGTCAGTAAAAGTCATTTCTTCAATCAATTTTTTTTTCGGACTGACTATTTTTCGAATGAAAAAATAAGTTGCTAATTTTGTCAGTGCTCTTTCTAGACACTGCAGGTTTAATTGCTAATTGTTAACTGGGAATGAATGCATTTGCATATTAATTAGTTAGCCCATTTGCATTTTTAATTTGCTGCCTTCAAAGGGGGTGAGATAAAAGGTCGCACAATTCTGAATAATTTAAATAATTTATGCTCCATTGGTGAAAAGAAGCTGAACAGAAGTGTTCTGCGGATATTAACCCCTGAGAGCTTTTACCGAATAAAGCACTCCAAAAATTGTTTTAACAAATCTAATTAAACGGAAAAAGGTCTGAACACACAACCACCCAGAGCAATAGGAGCTAGAGTGTGTCCTCGGGAACAAAAAAACGCTCAGGAGAGAGTGATGGAGGGTGCATGGATATGGAGGACGAGACTTCCAGCCCTCCATCCGGATATGAAGGCCTCTCGTAGTCTTTTCATCATTCAGATTGATCAAATACCCCTACAGGAATGCTGATGGAGTCAGTGCTTGGTAATAGTAATTCTCTCTGAAGTTAAGCTGCTCTTTGTAACGTGTCGTACTCCATAAGCAATCAAAGAGATGCATGTACTGAGGTGGATCCTTGAAAGTTAGTCGTGACTAACTAATTTCAACTGCGCGTCCAAGTTGTCATTTTAATGAATGGACACCACGGGCACAAGTAAATTCATCAGATCATCACACGTAAGTAACAACAAATAGATTTGTAGCCGTGTGTTCCTCGCTTTAACTTTCCTCGGGTCTTCTATCTACTGAAGTGTCCATTGACGGAAAAAAGACTTCTTTCCATTTTTGGGTGCAAGGAGCTGATATTTTCTCTCCCTCTTCTTCAACCAGGTCCCGACTGCATTGTGAGACTGTCTCCTCGCCTTTGTCCCAGTGATCTTAATTACAGGCCCTGGGCCCTGAGCAGAGAAGCCCATTTAAATTAGAACACATCCAGCTTCCATTATGGGCTTGGCATTTGGTCTTTGTGCCCATGCTTTTAAATTACATGCTGCCAATCCTAGTGGGCACGGGCAAGATGAGGAGCGGAGGATGGGTGAGAGATGAGGTGAAAGGGGGATGAGAGAAAGGAGAGAGGGGGCTGAGAGTAACAGCGGAGGGGGCCACAGGCTACACTTGTAGACAGAAAGCCCCCCCTCTCTCTTCTTCCCTCTTTATCACTAGATAACTTATGTAAAGTAGCAGATGAAACCCATTCCCATTCACGTCGGCCTGATTGTCAGAATAAGCTTGCATTCCTTTGAAAAGTGATTGACCGCCTGAAAGGGTACAAATTAGGGGCCTGTTCGTCTTTTCTTCTCCGGTCGCGAGGTTTATTTGCGGCAGATTCACCCAGGCCCAAAATTAAGTGAACTCAGGCAGGGATGAATGGGAGAGCTCTGATTGAATAATTGATTTCCTTTGTGCGGCCTGTGTTTAAGAGGGATAACTAGACATCCTTTGGAGTGTAATGATTGTAATTACTGCGATGACTGGTCATGTCAAATATGACACAGGAAAGGACTGTTATTAACCTTTATTCTCCACATAGAAAAAAAAGACTAACCCAATATCCTCTTGTCTCTCCCGTCTGCATTTGGATTTCACCTCTGGTGGAGGCATGGCTGCCGTAGGTTGAATGCATGGATGAACTCATTCCCTGTCTTCTACTCCTGGCCCATGAAAGGTAGATGGGTAATTGACTGTGCAGTCAGAGTCACTGGTGTGTCAATGACTCAGGCGGCTAGTGAGCCTTGGGGTAACTCTCAAAGTACAATACATTATGGTTGCAAAATGTAAGCGTAAAAGATAGGAGTTATAGCCGTGTTCATGATATCTGTCAGATTCCCATATGCCTTGACCACTCAAGCAGTGCGGCCCGAATTGGGCTTTAATGCACTTGATGCATTTGAGGGCCTCAGTGAAACAGACATTCATCATGTAGTGATCAGACACAGTCTGCCGAAGTTGCTGGACATGCTGTCCATATGAATCCCAGATACCACCACTGAACTACTGAGGCATTGTCTTGCCCAAACAGTGAGGTGAGGTCTGAAGCCCCAGCTTTAAAGGGATGGTTCGGATTGATGAAAGGGGGTTATATGAGATACTTATCCATCTCAGTGTATTACCTACAGTAAATAGTTGGCACGCCCCCAGTTTGGAGAAACAGACAGGAGTACGGGCACGGAAGCTAAGCCATGTACGGCTGTAGATTACGGCAGCTATATTTAGAATATTTTCACTACTTTACCTTGCTGTCAGATAGCCCTTAACGACAGGGAACTGAAGCTGTCATCTATGCTCTCTTCACAACTACCAGACTCCTTGGACAAAAACAGTAATTTAACCTTAACAGTAATTTAATGTTGCTGGTCTACCGCTGCCTCGATCGGTTAGTTTGCTTGTTTTAATGTGTGAATTCGGTTAGTTCAGATTCACCAATGACACAGATGAACACAGTTGTAGACCAGCAACTTCCGTGTTCTGCAAGATAAAATAACTACTTTTGTCAATAGAGTCTGGTCTTTTAAGAGAGCATAGATAACGGCTTCAGTGCCCTGTGAGAAAGGACTGTCTGACGGCAAGTGGTGAAAATATTCTAAATATAACGTACACTTAAACTTATATAGATTTTCTTTAGGTGGGCTTTTCTTTTAGGCAGCTAAAATACGTTTGCGTGCCATTACTGCTCTCTGTTTCTCCAACTGGGGGCTGACTAACTGCCATCTACTGTTAGCAATACACCAACTATAGATAATAACCTCATACAACCCCACTTCAAACAATCCGAACTATCCCTTTAAAGCTGCATATGTAGACTAGACGTATGAATTACATGTGCTATTTCACTAATATAGTCCTGCTCAGGTTTAAGTTGTAATTACAAACAAGTCTTTCTTTAAGATGAACAGCAGAAAGTCAAGATTACAGCTAAAATGTCAAACGTAAACTGATCCTGGAGCTGCTCCATAGGCGCTGAATAATTGAACAACGGCCAACTGTGACTGCCCCCGTGGTGATTTCACTGGGATATGTAGACTTTTTATGATTCACAGCTGTAAGGCCTACAGTCAAATAAAACTCATTTGGATGTAAAATCTCAAACATTCTACGAGCCCGTGGAGTCCGTCGCTAATTCAGCGTCGGCGGACCACCTCCTAGAAGTGTCGTGAAATTATCGATTCAAGACTCGATGCTGTGATTTTTATTTTAGGCAGGCAGCTGTCTGCGTTTGTGGGTGTTGACTGTCCAAAATCACATGGATAAAACAAATCAAAGTCTCATAAGGGGTCTCCCTTTAAGTGCAGGGCCCATGGGAAACTTGACAGTAGCTGTTGTAGGCTGAAAGAAATGGTGTTTCCGTAAGTGTGCCACATTTCTACAGCAGTTCCAGAGACTAAAACTGGCAATGGCTACCAAATCTTATCTAACACCATACAAAGTCCCTTTTTGCCCTTTTCTTCCTCCATTATCAGCACCAATGTACAGCCATATGTCCCATCCACCACACCATGGACAAATCCATCCAGCTCCAGGCAAAAGAGACATTAGAGTTCCTAACTTGTCATCGCAAACCCCAGGCCTCTTTGCCCTTCAGTTGAACCTCAGAGTCAGTGTTGCCAGCCTTGCCAGCTGTGGAGACAACTGAACAACTTCATTTGCAACTTCATTTGAAGCCTTTAATTAGGTACCACTTGTACAGGGATAGTGTGACCAGAAGACAGATGGCACCAGGGAAACAGTATTACATTTTCCACATGACCCAATTGAGGCATGTCATATAGATACCTAGTTTAAATTGTACGTTAAATTAAAGAACTGAATCACTGCATAGCATTATGCTAGCCGCATGGCTCTAGAGATGACAATATCAGGCTCTCATTAGTCAAAACCATGTTTTCAAACTGTGAGGTGTGCAGGAGAGCTGAATTGTCTTAATGTAAGAAATAAAACTGTGTGTTTCATGCTGATATCTATTAGTTACATTGTTACAAAAAACACATTTCTCATATTCTGAGCCAATAAAACTCCACTTCAGTAACTCTTACATACACTTAACTGTCTAGTTTCATTTCTATCTATATTCTGAAGGGTTTTACAGAGGGGTTTTTCACATATCATTAAAAGCCTGATTTATATCACATTCTTATTTTCTAAGTGAAACAAAGAGATATCTTTCAAAATCCCTCTATACATAAAATGTTGCCTCATTTGCATATTTAAACATTAGTTTTAAACTGAGGAAGTTTCATGGTGAGATATATTAATTAAAATGTTTATCTACCAAATGTGATTATTTGCATTTCCTACAATTATCTCAAAGGTGAGATTAATGAAAGAAAATCTGAATTTGACATGTAAATATCGGCAATAGTGAGCAAAAACAAAGTTATAAAGTTTTTCCCCGCGAGTCTGTAAATGAAGACACAAATGTAGTCTGGAGTTGCTTGCGACTGTGCCATCCTGCTATTTGTGTTCCTTAATGACTTTCTAATTCCTCATCAGTGGGTAGCTACCCTCCACAGCAGGCAGACAGAGAGCAGTGGCAGGGTGCCATCCACGAACAGGTGGTCTTCCATGTTGTGCTTATGGTGTCCGTAGGCCTCACTTACATCCTTTAGGTTGCTTTTAAATTGGGAACATTTCAGAGGGTTCAGTGCTTTGCCCAGAGCTAAACGTTTTCTGCTTACACACTTGAACGCCTGACTCCAGATGCTGAAGAATGTAGCACAAGGACTCTGTGTGCGTGTTTTGTTTTGTGCCAGGATGCTAATCCGCACAGTTGGACGTGACTAGTCGTTGCATATTTACAGAAATGGTACACATTAGGTGTGTTTCTCACAACAAGTGACAGTGATTTACACCTGTCAATCAAAACTAAGTCAATGGTTTGATTATTAACATAACTCTATTTAAAGCCCTTTGACGTTCCTAGGAAACATTTACATCTGAACATTAGGTCAAATTGTGATGTTATGAGGGGAATATGAAAGACGTTTATGTTTCTTCCATGCCAGTGACAATCTTTTATTAAATCAGGTTACATTTTACAAATACTCTACATTACATTGACAACATGTCCCACCCCCTCCAGGACACTTTGTCCGCACTGTGCAGCTCCTTCAGTGACAGCCTGCTTCACCTGCGGTCAGACTGTACAATCACCACGGCCCCTCGTAGACCACCACACCAAGACAACAGACTATTCCACCACTGTGTACTTATACTACTGTTACTCTATGTTATTCTAGTTAATTATTGTGTACTCGCCACTTTACTTTGTTCTTTTGCTGTAACAACGTAAATTTCCCCGTTAATTAATAACTAACAAAGGATTTCTGATTCTGATTGAACTGTCAGAATCACTAAGCTAATATTTTCGTTTCATGCTCATTAACTTCTGTTCTGTTACGCTCAAACAGTCGTGTGTTGTCCCATGTCTTCTCCTTCACTTTTTAAGGCTTCAGTCTACCTCATTGGTCAATATTTACAGATTAACATCCAGGTCAGCCAATTCTCTTACATCTTGCTGAATACTGTGCGGCCCTGCACATTATTGTGTAGAGACCGCCCTTCTGCCAGGTAGTACAGTAAGTACTTCTTATCTGCAAGGCTGACACTCGCAATAGTCCAGGAGACACTGTAATCAGAACCCGTGCAGATTATGAGACAATGGGCCCCTGGGCACAGACATGTAGGAGGCCCCCCACCCTGTCTACATAACAAGACACCTAAACTCAAAGAGTCTACTTTTTGCATCCCTTTGTAGTCATTTTGCATCACTGATTGTTTTGTATCTATTTTTAATCATTTTGCGTCTCTTTGTAGTCATTTCGGGTCTCTTTGTGGTAATTATGCATCTATTTTTAGTCGTTTTGCACCTCTTTGTGATCTTTTTGTAGTTCTTGAACGTTGCTTTGTATTGTTTTACATCTTTTTGTGATTGTTTTGCATCTATTTTTAATCATTTTGAGACTCTTTTTAGTAACCTTGGAGCTCTTTGTGGTCATTTTGCGTTTCCTTGTAGACAATTTGGATTGTTTAAAGGTGTTTAAGTCATTTAGTGTCTTTTTGTGGAGGTTCTGCATCTCTTGTCTTTGTAGTAATTCTGGACAGTTTTTTTTATGTGTTTGTGGTCATTTAGCATCTGTGATAGTTTTGTGCTTTTAGCTACATTTTGTAAATCAGGCCCCCTGATCAGTGCCCAGTGGGCCCATTCAGTAATCCATCCATGTCAGACAAGGGACTAATTAAGTTTCCATACAAGAATAGCACAAGAAAAAGCATTTGTTTACCTTGATCAGCTGTTCTGAGCTTTTTTTCTTTGTAGTGTTTTTGTTGCTGTCATGAAGTATGTTAAGGTTATTAACTGAATATCATTGTATTGTATGGTGGCAGTGAAAATATCTTTGTGTTGTTGAATGACACCAAAACAAACTAATTACGATGACAAATCAGTGTGTGTACTAAATCCGGTTTTACCCAAATTCTATCTGGCAACCCATATTCAAAGTGACAAAAGACGAAGGATTTTTATTTTTGCAAATGAAATCTTCATATACAGTTAGACGGAGGATGATGATGATGAGGTTTTTCCTCTTGGTCAGGAGGTTGAATTAAGTATGCCTGTGGTAAAACATACAAGATAAAATAGGGTTAAAAACACTTGCAAGTTTACAAAGTAGTTTGTCACACTGCATCCCTCAAAAGGTGGGTTTTAAAGGGTCACATTAAAATGGTATGTAGAAAGAGATCAGCTAGTATATTTTAGTACTAAAAACAAACATGTGTTTTATATACCACATCTTCGTTGTTGGTATTGAATACTGTGGCCAGTATTTTATAATAACGTATTCATTGTTAGAGCCACCTTAACAAAAGGCAAATTATCAAAGTTACCATTTCCAGTAATTTATAGCAACACACTATGTGATGAGTCAATTGCAGACGATAAAAGATCCTGACAACTGCAGTATACCAATTTCCTTCAAGGAAAAACTGACAGACACACATCCTAAGTCTGTTTTGTCCGCTGTGACACCTCTCCTCCACCACGCTGGTCAGATCACTCAGAGCAACTAAACAGTACAGATCTACCGGGCCTCTTCTGATCTCACCCGGAAGGTAGACAACACTTTCACATCAATACTCTGTCATCTCACAATGTGGCATCTTCCCCCTTTGAAGGCACAGTAACATTGTTGCAGTTTCTCAGATGTGAAACTGTACGCTTTTATCATCCTGTTTTGGGAAAGGAGGAGAGGAGTGGAGTGGGAGTGGGAGATGAAGGAAGTGATTTCTTTTTAACTTGGACCCACCAAAGTGGAAAGAAACAGCGTGTTGACAGGTGTGTGAAAGGAAAGCTGCTGGGTCAACTGGGGAACTTCAGAGACCAGTTTAGAAGGCTTCATAAAGTCAGCATTGAAGGCTAGTTTTCTATGGATGCCTGCACATGCTTTTACCATAGATTATTGTTTGTTCACTTAGATCTAGCCACCTAATGAAAGGATTGCTAACGTCCCACCAAAGAGTCTTAAGACAGAAGTCTTAAGATTTCCTCCTTGTCCTGAATTACAAGCCAGCTGTAAACTACAAGTCCCATTCCACAGCAGGAGGATCACTCCTCCCATTAGCCTTGGCATAGTGCCGACTGCAAATGTGAGATCTGTGGTCGTCAGGAGGCCCAGTTGGGACAAGACCCTCTGTCACTCACGACGACACATGTCATAAACTCATTGTCTTGCCATCAATCCGGGGACCTAACCACCTCCACAGCAGATGGAGGCCCAGCAGGAAGACGGGGGGCCGTGCCCTGAGCCTCTGCCTCACACAGAGTGCACACGGCAGGAGTAAGAGGGGCCACAACTATAGGGGAGCCCCATACCCTCGACTGGACCTCCTGTGGATACACCTCTGGATGAAGTCCTAATGTTGTCCATGATTAATTAGAGATAAATGTAAGTACGCCGTCGCTGCTGTGTTAGAGAATAGGCCAGCTTTTGATAGGAACATTGGATAACTAATTCAAAGTTCATCTCCCTATCCAGCTTCTCCTTGGTGTCAGTATTACTTTGCATGTATCAGTAAATACATAAAGGTCTAAAACTACAGTGAGCAACATCCCTTCAAAATTTAGGATATAATAATGATAAACATGGTCTGCAAGGGATAAAGATGTCTTGCCTCCCCTGAATGGGGAGATGTAATGATATTCATAAAGAGCCCACCTACTGGGGACACAGGAAAAACAGTTTCTAAGCAACAACATACACGCTTTTGCGAGCTTCATCTTGGGAAATTTTGACCGGATTGGGATGCAAACAACAGAAAACCCTTAACTAGGCCATGTTATGAGGCTGCTCCCTATGGCTGAGTATCTGGGTGTCTCGTCTGGCACAAATCCACCCCAACTAATGATACATACAACATAAAACAATAAAGACAATAGAAGCAAGCTTGTAGTATGTTGCTTAACTAAATCACAACTGCTCTCAATCAGTTCTCAGACCTGTGCTTGTACTGCTGTAGAAGTTACTGTGCAGTGGGTGCATACTTCAAAGGTCAAGAACTGGTCAACCCAACTATCTAATTCCTGTTCTCCCGCCAGCACTCAGAAACCATTTCACATTATCAGTTGATGAGAAAACTGATGGCCCAGCTGCATTAAAGAAGTCTTACACTTCATTTCATTTAGTTAATTAGTGAGTCCTGTCTACTAATTTGCATCGTGGGATTATTGAATGTCAGAAAGGTTACTTTTGGTGAAGCGAAAGAAACCAAGAAACAGCTCGTCAAATCCATGTGAACATTTGAAACTACCTTATAAGGCAATGTAGCGTTCTGTTATATTCTCTCCTCAGGATGTTATTTACATATGTTATAGAGGACTCTATGATGTAGAATTAGGCTCTAGACACTTTAATGCACCAGTTCCATCTTGCGATGGAGCGTGTGTATTTAATGGTGTTAGATTGAGTATACTTAAGTATCTTAAATCTTAAGTATACTTGCTATTTTCCTCTTCATCCAAAAAAGGCCTAAAAACAATTACCATTCAATAATGAGTTATGTTTGTTTCTCCCTGTCATTAATTAACAGTTAATCAAAGACAGCAGATGACTTAAAAGCGCCACTCTGCAAAGAGCTCCCAGAGGTCAACTGACAAAACATTATCCTCTGGGTACAGCACTTCCAGGAAAATGATCAAACAACAGCACGGAAAGAGAAAATACGTTTTTAAAAGGACTGCGTGATAAATCATCCTCACAATTGCAACACAAAATTATTAATCAGCACCTCACTACGATTATCAGCTCTGCAAATCAACACATTAAGGTGAAAAATGCAAGCGTTCAAAATCCTTATTTTCTTTTTTCCGTGAAGACTCCGCCATTTATAAAAAGATTACGGAAGGTAGAGATGCTCCCTTAACTCTAATATGCATCAGCTTTTGCTGTCACCAAGTGATGAGTCTTTGAACAGTGTGTCTGTGTACCCAGTCCTTTGCTACGGTTGAGGAAGAGGCCAGCAGAAAGGCTTCATTGCCCTCTTGTGGTGAAAACATATGACATTCATCCAGCTCCATCAGTCGACCTGACAAGAGGCCTTACCTGAATACTGTATGTGAGGAGGTCTATCATATGGGGCACATGGAAGGAGAAGAAGTGTGTGCAGCTAAAGGAAACTAAGGAGAAGTGTCTATTCTTGATTCTGTGCTGTACCTATTAGATGAAGTTTGATGGCACGTTTCCCAACTGTAAGCTTTAACCGGGCTGTAGTCAGGTCTGACAGCTCGACAGTGAGCGGACCCTGAGAGGGAACAGACAGTGAGGTAAGTCACAAAATATTAATATCTTTAGATCGGCATTTTTTACGTCAACATGGGACAGGGCAGCAAATCAGTCTCTTAAGACTCAATTTATCGAGGACAATGTCAATTTAACAGTACACCTTTCAAAGATAGTTTTGCATACCAGGTCAATTTTGACTTTCTTGCTCGGTGTCTCAAGCTCAGGAATGCGGGGTCTCTTTTCAGCCCATGAACTCATGGAGGATACAGAAGCGGGTCTTCTGGATGTGGATGCTTGGACAGATGAGCCGCTAGTCACAGACAGCGAATTCTGCAGAGAACAAAGAAAATGTTTGTTTTTTTGTTGTGAAATGTTAGCATGGCTGTGGTCGGTACAATCACTTTTGATTTACATCTTAACACCAGTACTAGGCATGCTAAAGAATCAGTACAAAAAACAGAAGTGTAAAAATGTCTATATAACAAGATGAAGAACAAGAAGAGGATTAGTTTTTGGCATACCATGTCAACATTGGCCTTGGTTTGCATCTCAGGCTGAGACCACCTTGTTTTTCTAGTAGCTGGTCGGGCTGCGCTGACAGCTGGTGTGTAACTAGCTGTTACAGTGGCAGAGACGTGACGGCTTGTTGAGGGCTTCGGGTCTTGATTGAGAACCCTTTTGCGTCTATTAAACATCTCCCTGCTTAAATTGTCCTGGCACATGTATCTGCTTGATATGGTCATCCCCTCTTTGAATATCCCACAGCTATCTGCCTGTCTGTAGACTGCAACAACACAAAATACAAATATGATTTATAATTTCACACAACATTGCTCCATTTCTACTGAATTTAGAAACATAAAAAAACAACATACCAGTATCACTGAAGGACGTGAGGTTGGGGGGTCAAGTCTCGGTGTAGGTCCAATCAGCCACTTTTTCTCTCTGAAACAGATGGAAATACACGGCAATGAGTTGACAAAAGAAAACGAGCCTGTTTTTAATACTTTTACTGCAAAATGAGAGTAAATATGTAGAATAAAACCAAAAAAACAGTAATGAGTTAATAGAAATGAACATTATTCGCTTGACGGCTAATGCTCAAGAGAAGTTCCAGCCATAATTCTGGAATATCACCATAAAATCACGAGTCCTTACTTGGTGGCATTGCCTTGATCCTTGCTGGATCCAGGGAAGGGCTGGACATCTCTGTGGGCCCGGGTAATGAAAGCATTTCTCTCCAGAGTTCCCACCAGGAGTCTGATTTTAGACTCCACCAAGCCCAACCCTGATAGAGTGAAGAAAACAGTTTTCAGAAAGCACCACAGTAGGTGGAAATAAACTATTAAAACAGTTTTCTCCTTCAGCTAGAAACATGCGGAATGCATGAATAAGAAGCATCCTCATTGTTGACAAAAATGCTCACATTCGTTCCAGTTTTGCTTAAACTGGGCTTCTCATTCTCTTTGCTCTGCGTACTCACCATTCAAGATGCTGCTCCGCTGTAGCTGAAGTAGCTTGCAGCTGAAGGTAATGCCTTGAAACATAAGAGACGGCACAATGGCAACAGACGTCACAGCATTGAGGCTTTGTACACACGTTATATATTATAAACCTTAAATATCTATATAGACAAACATGTGTTGACTCTTAAAAGGTAAGTGGTTTTGTAAGGAATCTGCATTTGTGTATTTAATGTTAAATCTCAACAACACGACTGCTGTAAAATATCATTAGCATTATGAATGATACCGCCTGCTCTGTAATAGAAACTCCAGGAACAACAAATTGTAAAAAAATCCAAAATGTAAATCCACACAAACAAACAGATAATCCACTGTTTCTTAAATTACTTGAACAAAATACTGTGTAGATTTTCAGTTATTAACAGCAAACAACTAAACACTGTCTGCAGCCTCATTAAGAAATAGGTATTCAACAATTCACATTAAAAGTACAGAATAAAGTCCACAACACAACTATATCAGTTACATTATGCAATGTACAAAGAATCTTCCCTAAGTAGCTCACATTAATATAAACTTAAATACCAATTCATGCACTTCAAAGCACAATGAGTGAAAACAAATGAATTCAAGTCTACATAATCCAGAGTAAGACATGCAGTACAGTACATAAGTAGTTCATATCAACTAAATCATTTGTTTTAAATGATATAAAATAGTGTAGAGGAGAATGTTCACAGGGTTTACTATTTTACAGACATCTTCACTAAGAAAATACACATCATAAAACATCAGACATAAAGATCATGAGATTATACAATTATAAAACAGATTAAGGCATTAAGACGAATAAATGTTTAAAATATTAAAATGCTAAAGAATTATAAACAAACTAGGTGGAAATGTCCATATTTTAGAAAGTGCTGTGTATGTGAGGTATTCCACATCTTCATCTTTGCGCAGCTCAATACATACTTGTACTTCTTGAAATAGTCTGTCGTGTCAAATAGTTTGGACCAGTCTGCTTTCTTCTTCTGTATTTCTTGAGTAATGGCGTGGCCTGTGAGTGAGGGAGGGAGACCTGGTTAAAAACTAAATCTGGACCCCTTTGAATTATAGTTGAATGCCCCTGCTCTACACGAAAGTAGATAAGCTGCTAAAAAGTATCGTATCGGTATCGCCAATACTGGCTCTGTATTTACTTGGTATCGGATCGGTACCAAATTTTGCAGTATCGCCCACCCCTACTGTGAGCATCTGGTGGATGTCAGCTGAGTGACTACATGCCCCGCTGTATCTCCTCTGTCAGGATGGCCAAGGTGGAGACAAACACATTGAATGCAGAGTTCTGCTGCGGGTACGCTGGGGTGATGATGGGCATCAGGTGATAGCGGTCACTGACATTAACCTGGAAAATGCAGAAGAACACAAATGTTCAGCTTACATGTGCTTTTTTTTAAGCAGATTTGTTAATTGAATGATAGTTTCTATATTTATAGCCTAAAATCCTGATAATTATCCTGCCGAGGCCTTACCCTGGGATCCCAAACAGGAAGCTTAAAGTAGCGGTCCTCTATTCTCTTCAACGTGATTGGGATTGGCCACTCGCTGAAACAAAACACAAGATTGTTTTCTTTACAAAGCACTCACAAGCAGCTTCATGTACAGAGTGGAAGATAATAAAAGCATTAACTAGATCCTGACTACAGTGGCCAAGTGACCTTTAGTAAACCAAATTCAATGTATTTTCATTTCAGAAATGGGACAACTCACCACATAGCGTAGACCTTGAAGAATCTGGTCACAAGGGTGGACGCTGTGGCGTGGGGGTACACCTGGCGTATTCCGGCTACCAGTATGGACCATGATACACCGCCCAAGAAGCCCAGCATGTTGGAGTAAATGTTACGCTCTGAAGAGAAATAAGAGGATGAGAGAAAAGATTTAAGACTCCCAGTGCACAATGGTACCTCGTGATAACAGTTGCATGCTCTAACTCGCTTTAGCACACTGCACATATTGGTTACCTCTTTTTTATTTCACACACCGCTTCCTACTACTATACAATTTGTGCTCTTGAATGATGTCAAATTAAGGGGGAAAGTATTAATTTCCCCCAAATATGTGGTAAAGCATATTAGACAATAACACAAATACATGGGTCTGTTTTACAAAGATCCTTTCATACAGCAGACGTACAAGACATCTGAGAGCTGTCCTTAGCTCTTTGGATGACGGATCATTTTAATTTGGACTTGGATACAATAAGGTACATTTTGCCTTAACGTCTTGTGAGATCGCTCTACAAACACACTTTTGTGAGAAAGATGCTGTACAGTTAATAAACCTGTGCATTGTGTATTTCTGCACAATAGCGATTGGGCTGTGGTTGCCTGGTACCAAATGGTAGACCAGTCAAACTAAATATCCATGGCAACATGACACACAGAAACACATGAGCCACGGTAAAGAAAACAACAATGGCTTTGTCTGAAAGCACTTCCCACTCAATAATCACTCAATACTCCACAGTGAATACTAAATTGAGATTGAAGTGATCATTTTGCACTGCATTGTTTGTGCAAATGTTCAATTATCGTGTAAGGGGACAAGTCCAAAATAATCTCCCACCTATTCACAGTCCTGTGACCAGCGAGCCTACGAAATGATAAACATGAATTTCTACTGATGATAGTAAATGCTATTTGTGGTGTAAAATGATGTGTTATTTATGACACAATGATCGCAGTATTTAATAAATCATGATTTAGTATGTCGACCACCGATGTTTACATTGCCGCTACCGGAAACACCCGACGCCGTGTTCTGACGTCACAAGTAGAACACAGTCCACCAGTTGAATACACAGACAGCACGGCAGAAGCGGCAGACGTGGCGATGTCGGACTCTGGCTCGGATATTTCGACAGAGTGACAGTGAGTCGTCAATAGACTCGTTGCACCTTCAAGAAGAGGAGTTTATTGAAGAGGATGCCGGTGTCGTGGATTTAGATCATGCGGGCGAGTTTAACGTGGTGGAAACAGAGCAGCGCGAGACACAGTATTCAAAACGGAGACACAGACGGGAGCGGACAGGCGGATGAACGTGACGGTGAATCTGGATTTGGCGGAGATCCTGTGCGACAACAAAACACAGACAGGTATATACATTTGACTATAGTTCATAGAACTTATCAATATATAGTAAATACATCATAATAAAACGTAACATTATCCTCGATCGTAAACAGATCGCAAGCTATCCTATATCAAGTCGATAGCTTGGTTTCCTTGAATTGTTATGAACCCAACTAGTTGTCCGCAAATTGCTCGATCGCTAAATATTCAATTATTTCTCTACTTGGCCACATCGACGTCTGTAAAGCTTGAGAACTTGATTCTTTCTCGAAGTTTCTGCGGTTGAGGTTCTATCGATGTGTCTGATGTCAAACTTCATTTATTACGAGCTGTATATAAAGCATTAGCTATTAGCTAACAAACAGACCGGAGGACAGCGCTGGTTTATAAAGTATAGTCTGTATACTGACCGTCTCACGGCTGCCTATAGTAGCCGGAACACTTACCAGATGTTCATGGAAGTTACGATGTCGTAACTTTACGAGACTTACGTGATTGCTACTAGATAGATCCGACCTCCGTACGACCATAACAGGCTTATGAGCTGCTTACGAGCCTGTCGTGAAACACAGGCATATAAATAGTATGATATTAAGATGTCGTTAATATTGGCCTTTTTTCTGGATATTGCATATTGTGTACATGTCCTTACCACTCTTCTTTTGTACATTTAGGTGTACATGTGAAAACTGTACAATTATGGAAGCAATTGAAGAGCTGCTGCCAAGAAAAGGATGTCATGGAGGAATTTAATGAATATGAGGGACATGGTGCAAACATAACCTGCATAACAGATCACCCAGGATTCAAATCAAACAACAAGCAGGTGATCAGCCACGTAATGAGGAAGTTACTTGTGTGCACAAATGTGTAGAGCTCTGAAACTTTGATGTATTTATGGGGAGTCGAATGGTCACTCTGGCAGTCACAGAATAAATAGATAAATAAGCAAATAAGGTTGAAGTGATTACCATTGACATGTATTATCTTGTATGTTACAGAACGTATCACTATGTGGCATACCGCCAGCTGGTGAGATTGTGTTGGGGAATACTTGGTAAGAACCACAGAATGCCATCATGTGCCATTCAAAAGATCTGTGCTACGTTTCCATCTGACAACTACACGCTGTTCAAGCATCAGCACTATAGCATATTTGTCTATTTAAGTCTGTATATTTCTCCTAAATACACCAAAAGTTAGCATTAGATATTGCCTCAATTGTATATTTAAACAGAATATTTCAGTAAACCTGTAATACAAAAAATAAAGTTTCATGGTGATATCTATTAGTTAACATTTTTCCCCTATTCACTTGTGTCTCCCTTTAACTATTTGTGTATTCAACTCACGTTTGGCCCACAGCTCGATGGTTCTCAAAGCGAGTCTGAAGGTACGAACGTTTGGCACGAGCCTGAGGATCTCCTCTGTAACTCTGTAGCCTACAAAAAACACAGAGGAAAAAGATTAATACAGAAACAGTCAAAGTAAAAAGGGCAAACCACAAATACACATACATCACAAAAACATTACTGGTGAGCACAGCTGTCGGGTGCTAATGCTGCAGGACACCTGACACAGTGCACATCCATGTTCCTCAACCATTTGTTTTCAAGACGGTCTATATTTTCAGGAATGCTTTTCCGTGGCAATAGGGCAAAGACTAAGTTAATCTAGGAAATAACAGGAACACAAAAACATTGCAAACAAACCATTGATTGAGGGATACTGCAGTCAGTAGAGATTTCATTTTTTTCTTAAGCATAATTACTTCAATTCCATCATAGGACAGTTTGATGACTGGAACGAATGCCTTTTCAGTGACCTAAAGACAACAATATGTTCAGTCACTGAAACAGTGAGAAGAATGTTCCTAAACTTGTAAGCAATGAATCACTTATAGACTAACCCGTAGGTCTTTGACTTCCTTCTGAGCTTTCAGCTTGTCAGTGAAGGAATGGAAGTGTTTTCTTCCAACACAGAGGACGTCGAGATCAGGACCTGTCAAAACAGCACAGATTCATATGAGAGGAAAGTCTATTTAAATGTGTAACTATGCTTTGAGAAATTATATTCACCGTGCTCAACTTAACTCAAATTCATGAACTACTGTGAAATTCAAGTTGCCACAGTCTTAACCAGTGGTGGGCCGTCAGGGCCAGCAAGGCCTTCTCTGCTGGCCTAAACATCATCAGAATATACATTTCATTTTGATATATTTTTTCCACAAATATGTATTAAATTATTCCCCGTAGTCTATTCTCTTCATTTCATAGCTTTCCTCTTGGTTGCGCTGCTTCCAGCCTCAGATGGAGATTTGGAGGGCTGGCCTTTATGTTAGAGCTTTTATCCAATCATATTTCAGCCATCATGTGTTGCCAGGGTCCACGAAATCTGCCCTGAGGCCTTCAGAATCAACAGTGCGGGCGCCTGTCGCTTAAAGTGAACGGAAACAAAACTGTGGCATTAACCAATCAGATTTCGAGTTGGGGACACCGGGGCCAGCTAGCAGGCGTACAATAACGTCAGCACGTCCACGTCTCTTGATTGGATACACACTATTGAGAGGCAGAGCTATGCAGAGCTAGCAAACTTTGAACAAGCTAATTTAGATTTCTACAAGCTGTTTTTTTTCAACCCACAATGGCTGAAGGAGGAGAAGAGATCGATTTGGTCGCAGATATAATTACAACGCCATTTTCAAGACAAACTTTTCAAGAAAAGATAGACATCGTGAGAAGAGAACGGCCAACCCCGACGCTAGCGACCCTATCACAGCTGGGAAAAGGGTTTGTCCGCCACTTTCAAATCACTAACTACGAGCGGTACCCCCGGCTCACAGCCTCCGAGAGGCAGTGCACATTGTACTGCTGGGAATGCCTGCTATTTACAACTAAATGTTTCGTAAATATTAATATAACTCTGTTGTTAAAGTGATGCAACGCCCGGTTATACTGCGTTTCTGTCTAAATGTATAGTTTCTAGAGCCATGGCGTCATAATGATGGTATTAAGAGGGGGAATAATTCAGGTTGGACTGTGTAGGACATCACTGAAGGTCTAGGTGTGAAATACACGGCCCGCCACTGGTCTTAACATGCTCTTACAGGAAGGAACCTGGTAGTTACCTTTTGAGTGGACTCCAAGATGATAGGAGCCAAATGGGACAATCTTGCCTCCAACTTTCTCAGTTACCGATTCAGGTAAGTTCTACAACAACAAAAAAGTAACAATAAAAATGTGATATCAATGTAATAACATGTTTCCAGTATAATATTTGGAGTTACCTAACAACAATATTATATAAAAATAGATGTCTTACCATTTCTACACACATTTCTGTGAGGCACTCCTTATAGAGGGACTCCAGTTGTTTTAAAACATTCTCTCTGCATAAAAACATAAAGAGCATTTTTAAATATTGTAATTTCTCTGAAAATTATGACCTAAATTATATTAAAAACATTGCAATATATTGCCTTGCTTACAGAATACCAACATACCGCCGTAAGAAAAAGAAACTAAACCTCATTAGCCTACCACTCCAAGCTGTATTACTTACAACATGTAAATAAGATTTGGTTTGTGTGTCCCTATGAACCTGAGAGCTGTGTTGTCTGGAGCCTGGTGCTCCCGGTAGGGTCTCCCAAGGCAAATTGGTCTCAGGCGAGGGGCCGCACTAAGAATGGTTCAAAATGACTTCATGATACAGAGGGAAAGAGAAGGAGAGACCCTGCTCGGAGGAAGCTCGGGGCCCCCGTCTGGAGCCAGGCCCAGAGGGAGGGCCCGGAGAAGGGAAGATTGGGGTTCCTTACTGGAGCTGCTGCCCCCGCGACCCGACCCCGGATAAGAGGTAGGCGATGGATGGATGGATGGATGGATAGAAATAATAATTATAATAATAATAATAATAATAATAATAATGATAATAATAAAAATAAACAACTTAATTTGTATAGCATTCATTCAATAAATGCAGCACAAAGTGCTTTACAACAAGCGAAAATAGACAGAATGAACATAAAAACGGGTAGAATTACATAATTAATGCAAAATAAAACAGATTTGATCAAATAAAATACAAATATATTAGACTGCTTATCTAAAGAAGAAAATATTTTGTTTTCTCAGGATAATTAAGCCATTATCACAGACAACAAATGTGTTATTCTGAGATATTGACATTTCTTCTATGGTAAATATAGAAGTGGATTAGAGAAAGTTAAATTAAAATACTGAATGATAACATCATTGTGTGGCATTCTTCTGGATCAGATGTGTTGGGCGCATGTTAAAACCGATCTATATATCAATATTTTTATATGGACATTTGGTCAAATTACTTCCATTTCCCAGTTTGTACATTCTTGATTCCTTTCCTCTCCTCCTCTCCTTGTGTCTTAGTCCCACCCACAGGAGATTTGAGCGGAGGAGGCAAGGAAGAGACACAAGGAGAGGGGAGTCGAGGCAACAGGCATTTAGTAAAATGAAATCCTTTCTTTGGAGCAGTCATTTCAAAGTGATCACTTTGATGATATGATATGATATGATATGATAAGATATGATATGATGTGTGGTACAGCTGTATCAGCTGTCCATTGTTTTGTTGCACCGCTGTATTTTATGATCTCTGTCAGGTGAGCATAACTGTGTTTATGACAATTTATGTATTTACTTTGAATTGAATTTACTAGATGGCATAATATGACAAGAATGTAGGCTTACTGATGTCATACTTTAATTTTTTAGCACAAACACATAATATATTATCGTCTTTATATATTTTATTGTGTGAAACACAACAAATGTTTGTATGAAAAGCTCCTATAGGCTCCTATACATATAAAGTGATATCTATTATATACACAGCTTCCCCAAGTTATGCTTTCTGCACCAACATTAGCAGCTGTTTGCACTTCTAAACATTATGTCACGATTATAGCAGTTGAATTAAACATAAATAATATCAAAGTGAAATGTAAATAAGGAAAGCAATTAAAACAATGCCACACAAACGGTGAATGGCAGAACATTTGATGGCATATTTGATCATATTAAATAACTAAAACTTATGAATACGACAAGGACAGTTACATTTGTAGAGTGGGGTTCTTTTAGGAAGTTTTTCCTTTGTGCAGTTTGAGGGTCTAAGGACAGAGGGTGTACAGCAGGGGTGTCTATATATATATATATATATATATATATATATATATATATATATATATATATATATATATATATATATATATATTTAACGGCACCCCTGCTGTACAGTCTGTAAAGCTCAGAGACAATTGTGTAATTTGTGATATTGGGCTATGTAAATAAATTAGATTTTGATTTGATTCTTCAAATTCTGCAAATGTTCTCCACCATTCTCACAACACAGTCTTTGATAAACGTGCCCTAAATAAAGGTTAGCCATGTTTAGCTATTAACATGGCTACTTCGTAGGTTGCTTTGGTGATGTTTTCATTTGACTCACAGGCCCGCGTGAAGAATCGCTGTTGTGATGTCAGAGCAGCTTGGAGTTGCTTCACTTTCTCAGTACGGTCACTCCCTGCTAGCTTGTCGTATAAGTTAGCATGTTTTTTTCTGGTAGTGTCTCTATTCATGGGATTCCTTAAACAGGGCAACTGTCTCTTGACAAATTAGGCAAACACAATTGCCTCGATTTTCAGTGAAGAAATATTGTAATTCCTATCGTTCCTGAAAGCGGCGGCCCTCACTGTCAACCTCCCTCTTTTTATTTGCAGTCGCCATGGTAGCAATGAGCGTCAAAGGGTTCACACATAAGCCGTTACAGAGTCGTTTGCGCCTAAAACGCAGCATGTGTAAGACCCGTTGGAGTGGTGCTGCCACCACGCGGTGAAAGGAGGAATTGCATTGTAAAGATTTTTTCTGTTTGACAGCGCTAGCGGGCCATAAATAATACATTATAAAACCGAAGCTGCGGGCAGTATGAAATCTGACCGCGGGCGGTGATGGCCCCCCGGGCTGGATTTTGGACATGCCTGCCCTAGAAGAATCACAGATATTCATATATCTGTGATTTGGGTTGATCGGTGAGCCAGTAATCAGAGGCAGTGGATCTTGCACTGGCACAAACCCTGAAGAGACACATCTAATTGATTAATATGATTAATTTTGGACATCTGTAGGATATGATTTATATTTATATATGATAACTGAAGCAGGTATTATACTGACACTAGTTATTATTGCTGTGATAATCTCCATTCAAACTCAAATCCTTTTGTACAACACACAAAAGACTGCCAGAGGCAATGTTAAGGAATGCATTGCAGATTTGACTTTTCAGGTTTTCAGTCCACTCTGTCAAACTGTCTCGGCCTAAGGTAAAAAAGAAAAGTAGCTTCGGCCTCATGCTACAAAATTACAATTATATTGCTGTTGAGATTGCTTTATTTTTTATTGCATTTTATTTTATTAATACATCGTTTTTTCTTTCCTCTTGGTCTTTTACTTTCGGTAAGATTAGTGTATTTTGCACTGCAGAGCAACCACACAGACACATAGCGTCATAACAATAATGTTGGTCACTTGATTAGTGTAACATTGTGAATGTAACTTGGGTTCTTATTATCTCTAACAGCTAATCTCGGTTACTTTTAAATATTGTTTTCATAATATAACTTTTTCCTTATCGGAGCCCGTAATAACAAACAAAACGAAACATCCTACCACTTGTTACCGTAACGATGAGCGACAACGACATTTCCAGGCAGCGATCATTTCTACAAAGAAACCTGAACGCAGCATCCAGAGCTATGATTGAGGGTTGAGGAGGACGATGAAAACAAAAATGGACATCGAACGAAAATAGCCCAGTAAGACTGAACATGTGGTGTCTCGTGTAAACGCGTTGGAGTAGCTTAATGTATTAACAGTGTAACGACGGAAAACCGTGTATAAAACATACTGTCGTTTCGAGCAACGACTGCTAGTTCTGTAGCTAACTTAGCCTCAGTAGCTTAGAGATGTATGCTAGCGTTATTAGCTGTGTGTAACATTGCCAGTATGACATTGACCACTAAGACTATGGTAGTTGAAAGTATTAATTTGCATTTGCTGATTCACATACTGTTCAGACAGAGCATCGTGTAACCGACTGCAGCGCTTGCAGCCGTTAGTTCACTCCCCCTTACTATGTGCCGTTGATGTTGATGTTATTGCTCTGTTACTGAAATACAACAGCAGCCATTATGTTATCCCACAAGACAGAGGTGCAGTCATGTTCTCGTAAATGATAAGCAAGCAGCCGTGCAAGTGTTTATCTGCGCCATAGGTACAGTAGACACAGGAATCTTGCTTTGGCTCATAACTAGAAAACATTATATTTGGCTGTGGTTGTATTTTCTTTAGTGACCTCAGGTTGTCGCTGTTATTCATTTAATCAATACGTTTGCATTTTCATCTCAATTATATCTGTAATTACATCTTGACTATGAAGTTATTGCTCTGCCCTTACTTTATGTGCAGGGCCTCCAATTAAAGATATATGTAATTAAAAAACGTGTATCTAAAGATAATACAACATTTAGGGTATTACTACAGCATGCACTTTCAAATATCTAAAACTGAACTCTTTGTTTCATATAGTATTACACATTGGGTTGTTGGGACATTGGGACAGTTAAAGACATCACCTTGGACGTGGACATTTTTCACTGTTTACTTTAATTAATTTTGCTTGTCTGATGTCATTACAGGCTGTCTATGCCAGACCTCTGACTGGCACTTCTTGAAGAACCTGAGGGTAGAAAAGTGAGAGGCCAGAGTCCTGAACCATGGAGGCTCGCTTTGGTAATATTGTGTTCAGCTCCAAGTTTGACTCAGGGAACCTGGGACGTGTGGAGAAGGTGGAGAAGAGCAGCTCCAGCCCTCCTACCGATATAGCTCCCAGTGGGAGCGCCCTCTCAGTGTCAAGCCTTACTCCTGACTATGACTTCAATGTGTGGACACAGCCAGACTGCGGTGGCACAGAACATGAGAATGGAAACAGGTAAACAAACTTATTTTTATGTAGCGAGTATTTTATGTCATTAACATGAGAGGTCAGCAAAATGCATGAGCACTTAGGGCTGCTGGATTATATCATAATTGTCAATATTGAGATCACGATTATTTAACACGATTACTCATTGACTTTGTAACATTATGTATATATTGAAAAACTCACTTTTAAACAATGAATTTTCTTCACTTTAAATATAATTCAACTGAAAAAAACAAATAGAAAAATAAATAATGTATAAAATAAACAGAAAAAACAAATTAATTAAATCTAATTAAATACATTTGATGAAAATAAATAGATGAACTATGTTATAAAGAGTGACCTTAATCAATGACTGTTGCAGTGGAAGAAGTTGAGGGGGTCTTTTGCTCCTTTATTGTTTGGTCTCTGGTTGGTCGTATTGCCTTGTGGTACAGTCACCATCGTGTACCAAACCTTGTCGGACTCCTTGAAACCAGCTGTTTCCAAATCGCTGAATTGCTTTTAACGTACTTTTCGTTGACCAAAGGCTCTCATTCCGTAATCCTGGCTCAAGCTGAACTTTTTTTTGACGAAAGCGCACTGCTGGATATATAACACAAGACAAAACAAGATCATCATTGCAAAACGGAATGTGGCACAATAACCGTGTTCCCCCCCCCCCCCCCCCCCCCCCCCCGATTAATTGTCCAGCCCTATTAGCAATGTTTTCTATTAGTTACATGTGTTTACTCGCTGCACACAACCCTTACACTGAGCTACATTACTTGCAAAATCATGTTTTTGTGTTTCAGATCATGGTTTTACTTCAGTGTTCAGGGTGCCGCACCCGGGAAGATACTGAAGATCAATGTGATGAACATGAACAACCAGAGGAAGCTCTACAGCCAGGGCATGGCTCCTCTCGTGCGCACTTTACCTGGCAAGAACCGTTGGGAAAGGATCCGGGACAGACCCACATGTGAGGTATGTACACATACAGGCTGTCAGGGAGAGGATGTGGGCATCAGGAGCCAGAGACGATGAGCGTCAGTCTGGATTCCGACAGCTATTTTTATCTTTCTCATAACACGTCTCTTCTTCCTTCCTTCTGTCACTTTGCAGATTGTAGATAACCAGTTCATCCTCTCCTTCACTCATCGGCTGTTGGAGGCGCGCGGCACGACCACCTACTTCTCCTTCTGCTTCCCGTTCTCTTACAGTGAGTGCCAGGAGATGCTGCAGCAGTTTGACAAGAGCTACCCCAATGCTGCTCAACTCAGTCCAAGCAGGTAAAACACAACACACACAGAGACGCCTCAAACACACACACTGTAGAAGCCATTAACTTGAGAAGGAGAAACGTTCACAGGACTCCGATGTAAAAAGGATAAAACAAAGTTTTTTAATTTTTCCAGTTTTTTAGTATCTTCTTACAGTATTTAAAGTAAAGTTCTACTAATGAGCAAACTGAACTACAGCAAGAAAAACCTTGTGACTCGTCATTACTTCAGCCTCAACTGAACAAAACCCCACTTTCACAAATTAACCCAGATGAGCACAAGAGACCTATTTCTCTTAAAGTGACGGTAACATGCATCACCGTTTATTCTGCTCACATCAACATGAATTAAATCCAATGATTACTAGCTGACTTTTAACACATTTCTTGAATGAACTTATTCAATTAAATCACTTGTTTATCTCAATGTACGTAAACTATTAAACAAATACAGACTAAAAACAAGTGTAAACGTATCTTGGCTCCCAAACACACTTTTTTGTTTGTTTTCCCCTACCCCTCTAATTTGTACAATTTCTTACCTTCTCTCCCTCCAATCTCTATTTTTTCTCTGTCAGTGCCCCGGACAGTGTGTATTATCACAGGGAGTTGCTCTGCCACTCTCTAGATGGCAACAGGGTGGACCTGCTCACTGTGACCAACTGCAACGGGATGCAAGAGGAGAAAGAACCCCGTCTGCCTAAACTGTTTCCTGACACCAACACTCCAAGACCCCACCGCTTCTCCAGCAAAAGGGTATCACTCACTCATACACAACACTCACTCAGTAGTCTCTTTGGTAATGTCAAAGCAGTGATGCTGACCCTTGGCCCCTGTGTGTCTGCGTGTGTTCGCAGGTGTTTTTTCTCAGCAGTCGAGTGCACCCCGGGGAGACAGCCCTCATCTTTTGTGTTCAACGGTTTCCTCAACTTCATCCTAAGAAGAGATGACCCTCGTGCTCACGCGCTTAGAAACATGTTTGTGTTCAAGCTCATTCCCATGCTCAACCCAGACGGGGTCGTTCGTGGGCACTACAGGTAAGAACTGACATGTACTCACATGTACCATCCTCACAACAGCATGATAAACATCGTTTGACTCTGATCGGTATAGTTTAAATTCTTGTCCCGATTGCATGTTTGCTTTGAATTATGCACTTCTTCTTGTAAATGTTTGGTATGAACGAGTTTCTCTTTTTGTTTCTCCAGTAATGTGTTTGAAAGGTTCTATGAATAGGGCTTGGAAATATGACGTCATGTAATGCTCTACTGATCCACCATTGTTGTTACAAAGGTTGCTCATCATATGGCTCAGCCTGTACGGCTACAGTTCAGTTACAGTTTAAGCGATTACTAGGTGCTTTTATGAGTTGATTAGCAGTGGAGCTTTTTGAGAACTAGGCTTTCTTGGGTCCTGAAAAATACATCCACCACATGAGAAGTAGATTGGATGATCAGTTGTCGAGAAAATGTTGTCTCTTCGGTCTCTCTTAATCTGTTCTCTAATATAGTGGTGAGCTGTACCAAGCATGCCATTTGGCAGTGCAACAGTTGATAGTCATTACACTACACTGTCTACATAACAGAGACTCCTTCCTTTTGAATTTGGATTCAAAAGTTCAGCGGTGGAAGATGACTTGTTCAGACTTCTAGAGGCTACATTATGTTAGTGATCATTTGTCAGATTGTATATTAAATTATCTTGAGTATGAGGAATGTATTGCTACATGTAATAATCTCTTCTTTCATCCTACCACTGTTCTCTCACAGCGATACTTTCCCTGTCTGAAATCTGTGTTATGCACATTCTTACACAGGAAAAAGCTCATTATAAACCCTGGTTACCTGTACACATGGCCACGAGATGAGCTTTTTCAAGGAGACATCTAGCTGAAGAAATCTCTAAGCTCTAACCTTACTTCAATTATGGAAACTGGTTTTCTCGTACATACTGTAGGACATTTAGGAACCAGGTTACTACAGAAGTCAACTGTAACCCAGTTACTTATAGTAAGTGCATGTAAACACACTGCTGGCCAGGCAGAGGTTACAAGAGCCGGTTGGATGTCAAGTGTTTACCCTTTTAGCTGACGCAGGTTTAGCCCGCGTCACTTTGTCTCAGACAATGATGAGGTCGGGGTATCGATTAACAGTGACACGACTTTGTCAGTGTGTCAGGGTATGCTGCTTCCTCTTTTGGTTATCAAAATATGTTATTGTGTGCCATATACTCTTTATCTTAAAAACAACATGTATTGATGTGGGGAAATAGTGTGTAAGTTATAATAAATGCAGCACAATGTGAGATTGATTTCCAAGCCCTACTACAGTAGAGAAATGTATGGCAGGGCTTCTGCTGTCCTACCACCCACCATACATTTGAACAATGTTAAGAGGCTGTTTTCTTTTTCAAAAGTAATAGTAACCTGTCTCCTTATTGCAGGACTGATTCCAGGGGTGTGAACTTGAACAGACAATACCTGAACCCCAGCCCCGAGCTGCACCCTTCCATCTATGGAGCCAAAACACTTTTGCTCTTCCACCACACACACAACCGCCTGCACAACACACAGTCCAGCACTCACTGTAGCAGCCCCACGCACACGCAGGCCCCGCCCCTTACTATCAAAACCGCCAATCAGCACCAGTCTCCTCCCTTCACCGCCTTTGAAGTCAACTTGAACCAACGAAATGCAGAGAAGGACGCAAATCCTGCGTTGCCGGAAGTTCCCATGGTGATGGTAGAAAACGCATGGGTCACCACGGAGATGGGGAACTGAGGACCATAACACTTCATCGAGCTCCCCCGTTACTGTTGAGGTGACAGTACCACGGATGGAGCAACAAGGAATCAATTCCTCCCCAGGAGGCTGGTGTGGCATATTATGTGGATTTACATGGCCACGCCTCTAAACGGGGATGCTTCATGTACGGAAATAACCTTCCTGACGAGAACCAGCAGGTGAAAATGATTCACCTTTGCAATGTTTTTGGAAAATGCTCAAATGACATTCAGTTCAGTTTTTTCCTTTTTAGCAATGACTTTCTTTCCCATATGGCAGCCACAGCAGATGGAGTACATATACTTGTTGTTACATACATCTAAGCTCCTGTGCACTCTGCTTCCTCTCTTTGCAGGTAGAGAACATGCTGTATCCAAGGCTGATCGCTGTCAACTCCGCCAACTTTGATTTCCAGGGCTGTAACTTCTCTGAGAAAAACATGTATGCACGAGACAAGAGAGATGGCCAGTCTAAAGAAGGCAGCGGGCGGGTGGCCATTCACAAGGCCATAGGGCTGCTTCACAGGTCAGATTTCAGTGGATTCACAAAGCGTCAACAGTTGATGTTCATGGTTTTTTTGTTTTGACCAGAATAAAGTAAGCCTTTTATGGAATGAAAGAAATGTGATTATATCCCACTGTTGATGTTTCACAGTGTTTTTACTCATGTTTAACATCAAAATGTAAGGTAAAAAATATAACTTGTAGGTCTGGGCGAGACAAAGTCAAAGGGAAAAACTCAAATGAGTTATTTTCTTATTTTAACAATATAAACACACACACCTTCTCTGACGGGGCACTTGCAGCGGGGATAGAGAGGTATTTCTTGTCCAGATTACAGCAAAAGTGATTTAGCATATTGTGTGTTTCCATTCACATACCCTATAATGTTAGGGCAACGCGGGCGTGCCGTCATCTTCTACACAACTCTCTCTCTCTCCATTGCTGATCCGGGACCCGCAGGAGGGTCTTCCAGCTCAGGCGTTTTCATTTGCTGCTCGACTTCTTCTCATACAGGATACTATGAGAAAATGATTTCGCTAATGTTACCTGCCTGTGTTTTAGGACTGCCATCGTCTTCTGAATTTCGTGGTGCCACACACTTCTCCCACTCGGCTGCGTGCCTCTTTGCTGGAATAAAAAACTGATTCTTTAAGACAAAGTTACCAACGGAGTGAGTGGACAGTGGTTTGCTCCAGGTCAGATGCTGTAGAAAAATCTGGACTCTTTACTATGAACTATGGGAGCTCAGGGAAGCGGTGGCGGTTCCGTACCCTAACTACCTAAGTTGAAGTAAAATTCAATTTTAATTTTTAAACATCGTCCTAAACCATACGTTTGAATTAATTGACAGAACTAATTTATCGCCCAGTTATGATTACTTCAAGCTGTAAATGTATATTTTTAACATGTTTCTGTTATTGGGTCCCCAACAGCTACACTTTGGAGTGCAACTACAACACAGGAAAAACCATGAACACCATCCCACCTGCTTGCCATGACAACGGACGGGCAACCCCACCTCCACCTCCATCATTCCCTCCAAAATACACTCCAGAAATATTTGAGCAGGTAGGAAAACAAGAGTGATATCTGTTACTTTTCATTCAGAGAGGAATGAGATTGCAGGTTTTCGGGGTACGTGAATGAACAACTTTTCAACACATCCCAAACTACTGACTTCCTGTCATCAGCTGATATTTCCATGCTAGTGTTTGCTGCATTTGAATGTTCTTGATATTTGATAAATGCAAGACCTACCTTTTTTAAACCAAATTGACCTTAAGAGATCAAGCACTTGTGAAGTAAATCCTTTGATGTTGTGCATCAGGTGGGGCGTGCCGTGGCTATCTCAGCCCTGGATATGGCAGAGTGTAACCCCTGGCCACGGCTGGTGCTGTCTGAGCACAGCTGCCTGATGAACCTTCGAGCTTGGATCCTCAAGCACGTCCGCAACACCAAAGGCCTGAACACACACATCCACGCTCATCCTCCGCCAAGAATACACCACAATGGCAACAAGGCGTCACCACCAAAGAGCTTCAACAAGTTAGTTTACTTCTCTTTACTAAACCCAAAAATACTAAAAATGTTAGTTTCCTTGTTTCTTTGTCACATGTAACATTTGGGTCACGGCTTTCTGTGTTTGTCCTCTGGGCAGCTGTCTGTCTGGCTCAGCTTCAGAAAACACCCTCAGTCGCATTCGCTGCAACAGCCACAGCCACAGCAGCAGCAGCCAGACGCCCTCCCCGAAGATGCACAGCTCCCCGAGCTTTACTTTTGGCTGCCCCCCACCCCGAACTCACACACAGCACAACAGCACGCACAACAGCACGCACACCAGCGGACGTGGAGGCAACAAGACACTCGGGCCAGTCAGGGGTAAGTTGATCTCTCAACCATCTGCTTGTGTTGCTGGCTGGCACTTTCTATCACCGCTCCCTGGGTGTACCTCCGTCCTTCTCTTTCACTCTCTTTTATATTTATATATATTCTGTTCTCTTCTCTTGCTACCATCCTCTCTTTCTGCTGTCGGAGTTGTTAAAAAAGGCTAATGGGTGGTTGATGTGTCAGTGTCTGTGTGACTATTAGCTTCAGGTTTATTGTGATGGTCATGTATCATTTACGGAAACCTGAGAGGTAAGTGAGAAAAACGGAGATCCATTTTCAAAGTCTGATCTGAATTTTGACTGAAGAACAGATGGGGGAAATAAAGTTGCCAGGATTATCTCTCTAAATTCCTTAATTAGTTATTTTTCATCTTTGAAGCAGAAAGAGGTTTTAAAGTTACATATATTGTGTTAACTTGCTAACACACAATATGTACCCTGTGTGTAGAGTGCATGGAGAAATTAACGCTCACCTGGAAGAAAACATGGCTGCTTTTGGTCCTATTTAGAGCATTGGCTAGCTGTGCACTAAAGCCTCTTGTGGCCAGACTGAGTACTACAGTATAAAACACTAAGAACAATTCTGATAAAAAAAAATCACCTCCAAAACTTTTTTTTGTTCACAGGTCAAAAAAAAAGGAATTTAGATAAATGATTCTGAGAAAAAATGTTTCCCCACCTGTTTCACAGAAAAAGTTTGATTCGGACTTAGAAAAATGGATCACCAGAATCTTTGGGTGTTAGAAACATGAACAAATGGATCAATGTCCTGAATGTGTGCGGCCTGGAACATCAGCGTGAACCCTACATGACCTTCCTATGACCCCACCTGCTGCTGTTGTCTGTGCATTCATTTTCTCACCTATGAAGATTATTCCTACCCTGACGTAACCACATGAGCCCTGTTCCAAAGCACAAAGACCAAATTGCTTATTTGTGTAGAAAATTCTGGAAACATACTGACATAATTTTCTTCTTAAACCTGGATATTTTCCCATCATACAGATTCTGAGTTGCATCTCGCTAATTGGCACTAAAAGCATGTGAACGCGTTGTTTGTCTCCGTACATGGCTCATGTGAAGGTCTCTTTATGTTGGTGTGTGTACCCAACCGTGTGTGTGTGTGTGTGTGTGTGTGTGTGTGTGTGTCCCTCTCTGTAGACCCTAAGCCTCAGGAGAAAAGACGCCCCCCCCACCACCGCTCCATCCTACGGTCTCCCAGCAACAGCCACGCACCCTCCCGCCCCCCACTCTCACCCCCTTCCTCTTCCTCTTCCTCATCTTCCTCCATGTGTGCAGTGGGCTCCTGTCCCCTCCCGGCCTCCGTCACTATGACAGGTCTGTACTCCCTCCAGTCACCCAGCCTCCACACCTTGCTCCCCTCCCTAAAGGCTCTTCCTCGCCCAGGGCTGCTCTCCAAACTGAGCCCCCTGCTCCTTCAGGGCCTACCAACGCCCAACACCACTCCAGCTGCGCCCACCCAGGACTCAATCTAACCTAACCTGTGAGAGCTTGGGCAGAGTGAGTGTAAGCTCTTAAAAATGCTTGGAGTACCAGACAAGTGGTGTTTAAGTTATATCAAGAGACTGTCTTTACAGAAACTTGCACCTGCCTGGCACTCCATGTACTGTAGGTCAAAACAAGTTCAGATCTTAGTGCGTGTGCGTGTGCGCGTGTGTGCGTGTGCAAGAGAGAAACATCACTGGTGCTAAATTTACTCAAATATAATTGTTTTTTTCTTTTACACAAATCTGTGTAATATGAAAGCTCTTAGAGGAAAGTAAGAAAAAAATAATTATGGTTGTCTATTTTCTAAGTTGTGTTCTCTCCAGTATTTATGACTTAAGAACAGGTTTTTTTTATTATGTTTTTATAAAGGAGTTTCTGTAATGGCTTTTTTTCTTTTCATCTGTGATAGTGGTGGGGAAATTCTTTTTGCCAGGTGCCAAAGTCACCTTTTTATTTTCATCTTTAAAAACAACTTTTTTTTGTCGTGCTCATTTCGGCCACAAGAGGCTGAAGTGCACCACTACTCCATGCTCTACATTCATGTTTTCTTCCAGGTGAGTTTTAATTTAAAGGTTAATGTTTTTTTTTTTTTTAAGAATTTAGAAAGATTATCTTGCCAAAACCTTTGTTCACCTTAATTCTTAAAAATAGGAGAGAAAACAATATGGTTAAGATTTAGACAAAATGGATCACCAGAAGAAGAAAAAAGATGTCCCTTTCATATCAGGGCTTCCGTAGTTCATGACATGTATCTACAGTATTAGCACCTTAGGGTGAATAATACACTTGAGAGTGCGAGTGTTCCTCTAATCTCAATTGTGACTGAAATTTGTTGGAAAATGTTTTTGTTTCATTACCGACCATGAATCAAGCATTGCTTATTATTACCTCTGGCATAGTACTCGTGGATGTCCTGCAGACCGGTTAGTGTGTGATCGGGTTCAGCAAAGAGAGACAGCTGCTTGGCGAAATAATCTCCATTGTCCCCCAGGACTCGCAGAATATTCAGTAGATATTTGCAGTATACATGAATATTGGAAATATTATACTAAT
>NC_041378.1:14818650-14838650 GCF_900634415.1 Cottoperca gobio | reverse complement strand
CCCCATACTCCCGCAGCACCTCCCACAGTATCACCCGGGGGACCCGGTCATATGCCTTCTCCAGATCCACAAAACACATGTAGACCGGATGGGCGTACTCCCAGGCCTCCTTCAGGATCCTTGCGAAAGTGAAGAGTTGGTCCGTTGTTCCACGACCAGGACGAAATCCGCATTGTTCCTCTTCAATCAGAACCCTCCTTTCCAGTACCTTGGAGTATACTTTACCAGGGAGGCTGAGAAGTGTGATACCCCTGTAGTTGGCACACACTCTCTGGTCCCCCTTTTTAAATAGGGGAACCACCACCCCGGTCTGCCAACCCCTAGGCACTGTCCCAGACTTCCACGCAATGTTGACGAGGCGTGTCAACCACGACAGCCCCTCAACACCCAAAGCCTTCAGCATTTCTGGACGGATCTCATCAACCCCTGCGGCTTTGTTACTGTGGAGTTGTTTGACTACCTCAGTGACTTCCATCAGGGAAGTTGACGATGATCCCCCATCAGCTTCCAGCTCTGCCTCTGCCATAGAGGGCGTGTTAGTCGGATTCAGGAGTTCCTCAAAGTGCTCCTTTCACCAGGCCGATAACCTTCTCAGTCGAAATCAGCAGGGTCCCACCCTTGCTGTACACAGCTTGGATGGTTCCTCGCTTCCTCCTCCTGAGGTGCCGGATGGTTTTCCAGAAGCACCTTGGTGCCGACCGAAAGTCCTTCTCCATAGCTTCTCCGAACTTCTCCCACACCCGCTGCTTTGCCTCTGACACGGCAGAGGCTGCCGCCCTTCTAGTCCTTCGGTACCCTGCAACTGTTTCCGGAGTCCTCCCGGATAACATAACCCAGAAGGACTCCTTCTTCAGTCGGACGGCTTCACTGACCACCAGGGTCCACCACGGTGTTCGAGGGTTACCGCCCCTTGAGGCGCCTAAGACCTTGAGACCACAGCTCATCACCGCAGCTTCAGCAATAGAGGTTTTGAACATCGCCTACTCAGGTTCAATGCCCCCAACCTCCACAGGGATGTCTGAAAAGCTCCGCCGGAGGTGTGAGTTAAAGATCCCCAGGACAGGGGCTTCCTCCAGATGTTCCCAGTTCACCTGCACTACCCGTTTGGGTTCACCAGGTCTGTCCAGAGTCTTCCCCCACCCCTTGATCCAACTCACCACCAGATGGTGATCAGTCGACACCTCCGCCCCTCTCTTCACCCGAGTGTCCAAAACATGCGGCCTCAGATCAGTTGATACAATTACAAAATTGATCATTGACCTTTGGCCTAGGGTGCTCTGGTATCACGTGCACTTATGAGCATCCTTATGTTCGAACATGGTGTTTGTTATGGCCATTCCATGACTAGCACAGAAGTCCAACAACAAACGACCGTTCGGGTTTAGATCAGGGAGGCCCTTCCTCCCAATCGCGCCTCTCTAGGTGTCTCCATCGTTTCCCACGTGTGCGTTGAAGTCTCCCAGCAAGACTACGGAGTCCCCTACTGGAGCCCCCTGCAGGGCTCCATTCAGGGTCTCCAAGAAGGCCGAATACTCCAAACTGCGGTTTGGGGCATAGGCACAAACAACAGTCAGATTTTTTTCCCCCCCATAACCCGAAGGCGTAGAGAGGCGACCCTCTCATCCACCGGGGTAAACTCCAACGTAGCGGCACTCAGCCGGGGGTGAGTGAGTATTCCCACCCCGGCCCGACGCCTCACACCTTGGGCAACTCCGGAGAAGAATAGAGCCCAACCCCTATCCAGGAGTACGGTTCCAGAGCCAAGACTGTGCATAGAGGTAAGCCCCACCATGATCCAACTGGTAGCGATCCACCTCCCGCACTAGTTCCGGCTCCTTTCCCCACAGAGAGGTGACGTTCCACATCCCCAGAGCCAGCCTCTGCTGCCCGGGTCTGGTCCGTCGAGGTCCCTGACCATCACTGCCACCCGTGTGACAGCGCACCCGACCCCAGCGGTTTTTCCCATGAGTGGTGGGCCCACAGGATGGATGGGAGGCACCACGTAGCTTCTTCGGGCTGTGCCCGACCGGGCTCTGTGGCAAACCCGGCCACCAGGCGCTCGCTGTTGGGCCCTCCCTCTGGGCCTGGCTCCAGACGGGGGCCCCGGGCTTCCTCCGGGCAGGGTCTCTCCTTTCCTTTCCCTTTTTTTCATGAAGTCGTTTTTGAACCATTCTTAGTCTGGCCCCTCGCCTGAGACCAATTTGCCTTGGGAGACCCTACCAGGAGCACTAGGCTCCAGACAACACAGCTCTCAGGTTCATAGGGACACACAAGCCTCTCCACCACGATAAGGTGATGGTTCCCAGAGAGGTTCCATTGGAATGACTAATGAAATAAATTATGATTTAAAAAGGTTTCATATCTTGATTGTCAACATGAAACATTTTATCCCTGCTTTGGTTTATCGATGGAAAAATGTAACTCCTCTGTTGCCCGCCCAGGTGTGAACTGCAACCTCACATGAGCCGCATCCCGATCCGGAGATTGGGATCGACTGAAACCCCTCCTGCACATGACAGTAAAACATCCCCTGCCAGCATTAACCCAGTCTCATCAGGAGATAACGAGGAGTCAGCCACCATGAAGGTCTGGAAGCTGCTTAGACCGGGCCTCCATCGACACCTGTCACTTTCAGGCATGTACACATACACATGTTGCTGTGCTACTAAATCTGTTCGGCCCAGAGAAAGTGAATATGTGACATACAGTGTTTTGCAAATGTATCATCTAATAAAAGATTTACATGGCCCTAAACATTTTTTAATTTCTGTTACATTTGCATTTATTGGTACATATGCATGACCAAAATACAATAACTTTTGATTTAACCACGCTGATGGTGTGACACTATGGGTGACAATGTAGTTCTGACGGTCTGTGTGTCACTTTGGAGTCAAATGTCTCAACAACTATTGGATAGATTGCCATGATGTTTTGTACAGACATTCAGGGTGCCCAGATGCTCCGACTTTGGTGACTGAAAATGGTGACTTTTACGCCTTTATCAAGTAAAAATGTTCTCTTATCCAGTGAAATATTTCTAAATCCACTTGTGGCAAAGAAATGTGTACAGACATTCAAGGTTCCCACATGTCACTACGTCCTACTGACTTTAGTCATCCCCTATTTCTTCTAGTGACACCATGACGCGGCCATTTTTGGCTTGGAGTGAAATCTCTCAACTATAGAATGGATTGCCATTGAAGTGATTTGAGGACAATATCAGTTGATAGTGGATGTGGTATGAGAAAAGTGTCACTTGTGTGATTCTCACAGTCATGCTGCTCCCCATTTCCAGACTTTTACCACTCAATATGGCTTCAGTAAATATTCCCATACAAGTGTCACAGAAGATGCTGCATGACACTGGTTTTTGAAATCCCTCTCTCCCGTATGTAAACGGCACATATCCACAGTTAACATCCCTTTTATTTCACTCTACAGGTGTATCTGGGAAAGAAGGTGCCATGCAGTTGGCCTCTAAAGCACTTATGAAGAAAAGCCCGGACATGAGTCTCCAATACAAAGGACACACTATAATAGAAACCGCTCACGAGAAGGATGAAACAGAGCAAGAGGTGCACACACACACACACACACACACACACACACACACACACACACACACACACACATTAAATATGAATGAATCAAATGACTAAAACTGTTTGATGTTGTCTTCGAAGGTTGAGGAAGCTCCAGTGATGCCCCTGCCTGAGACTGTGACCCTGTGTGGAGAAGCCTAAGTACTGCACAGAAGAGGAGGTGCTTGTGTTTATCTCTGTATTTGCTGACCAAAACCATTTAAAACTAGGAAACAGGAGGGGGCATTGTCATCACAGGAGGAATATGTAGGCAGCTTAATGTGAAATGCAACAAGTTTAACATTATTTATTGAGATTTTCCAGAACAGCATGGTGTTTAGAACCATGCTGTTCAACATAGTCAGACCGTGGAGCTGTCCATTCCAACCATTGGGCAGCTTTACTGGAGCAGCTGCAGGTGTAGTGCCTTGCTTAATGAAACCACAACAGTGGCTGAGGTAGTGGAGAGGTACAAACCTTCCCCATCCTAGTTCAGAATCCGTAGACTTGAAATATCCTTTAAACTTTTCATTGTACTTCACATTTCAGTTTTTGTAATTTTAGTCCTTTCCTTCTGATGTCCCCTCTCCCCAAAAAAAGATGTTAAATACACTCAGACCAACACTGTAATGCACTGGTAAGTATTTTTACAGCCACTTGTACTGTTTTTATTCAGACTGACGAGCACGGCAGCACCTTTGCAACCACTTTATTTCCATTTTGACTTTAGAAACAAATGTGAGTGAAGTGTGTGTTTAATGTAATTATTCCAAAAGTTCTTTGTGTTTTGCGTATAGAAGGTATTCACCCTGGACATTTTCAGTTTGTTTTAAAACACTGATTTAAGTAGGATTTTTTAAAACTCAACAGAAAATAAATGTGAAATTGTAAAATAGTACTGAGCAAATATGAAACCATTAACAGCACATATCCAATTGAATGAGATGACCTGTGTGTGACAAGTGATTTTAGGATAAATACACATGTACCTGGAATGTCCAGCTACTAGTTAGAAAGGAAAATTACTAAAAGATATCTGAAAAGTATGAAGCGGAGTAATGTAACAAAAAAAAAGATTCCAAGGTTCTGAATATCTCGAAGTAAAGAAAAAATATGGCACAGCTGTATATCTGCCTGCAGCAGGTCACCCTCAGGTGTTAAATGTCCATGTGAAACAGGCCATTGTGAGAGAGGACACCGAAGCCTGGCAGTGACTGCATCTGCTGTACTCTACCAGAGAACTGTGACTTGGGAAATGTATTTATTTTCCACATACACTTTTAAGCCACTTGTCACAAGTGGCTTAAAAGTAGTACATTCATGGTCCAAAATGTGGGTTAATACTTTTATACACACACACACACACACACACACTGTGTATTGAACATATTTTCCCAATGACATTCCGTTGGAGCTTTTTCCTCCACAGCACAACAATATAGACACCTGTACTTTATTACCATGTGATATATCAATATTTTGTGTAAGGCAAATAGTTACACGAGTTGTCTTTTTAAATGTAATGAACATATTTTAACCCGTTGACTGATTTTTACCAAATTACTTATACTGTGACTGATATAATACTGTGTTGGAACTTGAATCAAACTTGAAGTATTAATAAATGAAGATGAAAAAAACAGCTTTTTTCACATTTTGCAATGTAATAACTCAATGAGAATGTATCTCGTGTACATGCAGAATAACTAAAGGAAGAAATGAAACATTAATGGAAATGGCATTCACACATTTTTATTAGAAAAAAACACTACTGTGAAATCTTACAAATAAATTCATCTCTTGGGACTGGAAGTTGGGAATGTTTCCTTGGTGATGGCCTTTAAGTCCCATCTCACCTGTGGAGAGAAACATACTTTAAGCAGGGTCACAGGTGTTAAACCTTGGAAAGAACAGTCCTCTTTTTAGCTGAATGTGCTATCAAAGCAGACTAACTTGTTCGAAGTCACAGTGGAACATGATTGGCAGTGGCAGCCACAAAGAAAAGATATCAAAGTGCTGAACTATCTGAGGGTAGCATTAACAGCACTTACCTCTCCAATCATACTGGGGGACTCTACTCTTGCTTCTTGGGGTTATTGACTGCAACATAGTGATACAACACAACCAGCAGGAACAATGACACGCCAAGCATGTTGGCAAATATGGCCAACTGCACGTCCGTCACCATTCTGCAAAGGATAAAGAGACATAAGTGAGATGTTAGAAAGCTGGTGGGATTCATAAAGTATAGCTTATTTTCTTCTTACAACAATAGTATGTTCTGCCTTGGTCAAATGCAGCAAAGCACCATATCAGTGTTCTGCATGATTTAGTCAATTTACTGTGAAAACATGTTTACTTTGCATCATGTCAATTTTATAAAGTGAAACACACCTTTTGGGATAAGCATAGTTTGGCCTTTCAGTCACTTGCTTACATCCATTTAAGTTACTTTACTATTTAATATTCAAAATTAAAGTAAGCATGATGTTTACGTTTAAATATCTGGAAGAATATATTTATTTTTATTGTATTGAAAAAAGGCTGCAGTAGTAACAATTCATAAAACACAGTTACGGTGAAGCATCTAAACCCACCGGCATAGTCCTGAATCGTTATGTGAAAACATAACCACAGCTCTAGCGTTAATAGCTATAAGCTAAAGCCTGACAAGTAGATACTGTGACCACACACCGCCGACACTTGCTAATGGCTGGACTCTGCATATGAATATTATGCATGTGAATCCGAAAATCATCGGAGTTATTGTAACGGTCGTCACTTTGTAGGGATTAAATGATTGTAAATTAATTTACCAAATCCTGTAAAATGTGCACCATCAATCTGTGTAACGTTAAGCTAGCTAGTTAGCCAACTAGTGGAACCAGCACTGGCTGAGCTAAACAATATAGGGAACGCTAACATATAAAGGTTCACGACAATTACATGATTACACATATTGCAATGTAGTTTAAATCATGCTTTTACTTACATTATGCCTTAAATTGGGCGTTTACTCTTGGATCGAGCGATACTTCAGCTGCTCAGCATCAAACAAGCAAATCTGTCGCTTACTTCCGGCTGCAGGGGAAAGCCACGTCAGGTTTGAGAGCGTAGAAAAGAAAGCAGACATTTGATCAATTGACAAAAATAAAACATAGATGCGTCACATCAACAACTATTATTATTTTGTCCCGAGTGACACCATAATTAATTAAAATCATGTCATTTTAGATTAGACAGGATTTCATTATGTGTTTGTTTCTTATCGCAAACATCCAGGCCAGAGGTGGCGGCAGTGAGCTCCGGTCAGCTGGATGTTTGCGCTCCGTAGGAGTGCCTCAAATGTTTCGACATCACCTCACCCGGCGTGAAAGACAGCGGCCAAGCTAGATGGTACTTCGACTCGGCAGCTAACGTTTCCAAAGGAAGAGATACCCATTTATCTCATTGTGGAGCCAGACTGTGCGTTACCACCATGGCTCTTTACGAATATGTCACTCAGGACCAGCTCACGGGCTTCGACAAATACAAGGTATGAATAATAACGTAATAGCCTGCTAGCAACTAGCCATTGGACCGACAGTGCGTGTGATTAACAGCTAGCTGTCACGAATTGCAGGGTGCTTCCCTGGCAAAAAGGAGTGTGTGAAGTTAGCCAGAGTTAGCTGAAAACATAGCAGATGCTGGTCAAAGTTCCCCTAGAAAATAAAAGCGTAATTAGTTAGATATAACTAGGGAACTATCTGTTCAGGTTCGTTTAGATTATACCTTGTATGCTGCTATGATCATACTGATGTTAATGGAGTTGTACTCTGTAACCATTGATTGGAAAGCGTTCAAGTTTGGAGACTGATTGTAAAAGGCACCCTTGGAGATGGGAAGTATTTCCTCAATGTCTCGCGTGGTGCTTGAACTCCAATTACAAGGTTAACTTTCTGCCTCCCGACATATAAGCATTATACACGCTATTATAAGTGACACATGCAACAAAACAAATAGTATTTAAATGTTTCAAATACATTTCTTACATGCTTAATGGTTAGACATAATGTTGACGAGTAGTACTTTTTTAATTTGAAAGTGACGGCCGGAAGTCTCAGTGTTTGCCATGTTTTCCTTGACATTGGAGCAAGTGTGCTAATAGTTAGCTAGTGACTCTTTCTTTTTGGCTATGCAAAAGGGCTTTACTTTGTGTTTTATTTTATCATGTACACATTTCCGAGACCCCCCGTCTGTCTTCTCTTTGTATAGAGGGCCAGAAAGTCATTAACGTTTGCTTAGGTTGCAACCACAGGAGAGAAAGTAGACCAAGTTACAGTTAGCTGCTGTAGGTAAGTAAGGGGACACCACCTATCTGGAACCAGTACACTGCAATTTAAATGAATACATTTTCCAATAATTCCAGCGACATGTTGAAATGTTAAAATGTTAAACAGTAGCTTAATTTCAATATATAACAAACATTGTAGTGTTCCGTTAATTCCCATAAAGACGAGCATCAATGTGGCAGTACAGATACAAAGAGCCTGTTGTGCTGTCACTGGTTATGGATGACTGTAGAAAACAGGATTGGCAGTTATCTTCTAACAGCACAATGCAATTCATTTTTCATAAAGGAGATATAATTTGACCTGTGTACTCTACATGTATGAGCAGTCTATGAGCAATATCATGCACCTGAAGTTTACAGACAATCAATATGAGCATTTCTCATATAAAGCAACTCAGTATTTTCCTTGATATGTTCTTTGTCCTTAATTGACACAATCATAGGTCATCCAGACTCTTTAATACCGCCTGCTTTGATTATTGCTGTAAAAAAACGCTTCCCTGAACTGTTTGTCATGCGAGACCCCTTTTCCATTAATTGCTTTTTAAGTTGCTCACTCCATGTGTTTTGGACTGCCTCGAGCATCCGTGGCTGGAGGAGAGCGGAGGATGACAAATGTCAGTGAATAAAAGGAATCTCTTTGACATAGTGTTTGGATTCATAAAAAGTGCACATACACAAGGGTGCAAGTAGAAATCACATGAGAGCGAAGGATTGTTGCACTGATCGTCCCGTTCTGTCTTTCAAGCTGTCATCCGTCTTTCTGCCTCTCGCTCTCTTTGTCACACTTGGAGACTGCTGCCTTCCTCGCTGTGAAAGCAACTTGTATCTACGTTTGTGCATTTTTGTGCTTTGATTTGTGCAGTTGTACTTTGTATAAGATACAAGTTGATGAGTAATCACATTGGTTATCTTGTTGATTTGAGGAACACACAAATCATTCTAAAAGAAAGTTTGAGGTATTGTCAACATGCATGTAATCTATGATTATTAAAGGGACAGTGCACCCAAAAATACCTGTGCTTCCTCTTACCTGCAGTGCTATTCTCACAATCTAGATTTGGGGTGAACTTGACCTTTTTCAATTTAGAAAAATCTTTATAATGGATTAGATAATTCCTTGTGCAGACCCAGTGCAAGTTTGTGTACATATGAAGGAGAGCTGTGTAAACTGTGTATTTGGTTGGCTGTTGTAGTAATAACTGCTTCAGTACATCTACAGTAAACACATGGTTTTATTTGTTGATTTGAATACCAGAGAGTCTATTGCACTTGTGAGAACAGTGCAGTTTAAAATGAATAATTAAACCTCTTATAGCCACTTAAAAATGCATATCAAGTCCCTTTCCAAGTGAATTAGGAGTAAGAGCAAGAGCCAAAAAAACTAAAAATCAATCACAGAAAACGGCGCTCCAAGAAGACAGCATTTATTCTTATAACACAAAAAAAGCAGCTGTAGACGCATCTTAAATCAGATGAACACCAGAGAGGGTACGTTACGCTGTAGCACGCACACATTTTCGTCGTGCCTGGATAAAGTAACAGAGACGGGGAGCAGGTTTCTTTTGATCTGCATGATGACAGGCCACCAAAATGATCCAGTGAACAAGTTACATGTTAGGCCATGTGGCCTTTCTATACAAGCCAAAGTTGACTTGCAATGAGAGGAATCAAGTAGCCTCATAAAAAGAAGTGTTTGTGTTTGATAATCACATCCAAACTGATAGAATTATGTCTCTTTGCAGTACAGCGCAGTGGACTCGAATCCCCTGTCTGTCTACGTCATGCACCCTTTCTGGAACTTTGTGGTGAAGGTGAGAAAGAACGTGTACGTGTACGTGTGCGTGTGTGTGTGTCTGCGTGTGCGTGCGTGTGTGTGTGCACGCATCATTAATGAGGGTTTCCAACCATCTGCTGTGATACAGTAACAAGACAGCCTCATCCTATTTTGTCTGTTAGAACTAGGGCTGTACCGAAAGGTTTGAAGCTTTCGAGCTTCATTCATAACGTTGACATTCAGATTCTAAAACATCATTGCTTCAGCAATTATCTTTTTTGCACGTATTCTGTTTGAAGCCTGTATTTCTGCACAGTTGCAAATAAAGATTAGGCTACACTAATATTATCAGTATCATATTATTTCAAGAATTATTTCCCAGTGGTGGCTGCATAGGATTGTTCCCGAGCTGTGTGACTCTAACTCCAGAGCAATGTGACTGGATAATCTCGACAGAAATCATGATTTTTTTTTCTAACAAAATATTCTGCTACAATCCATATTTGTTGGCGTTTAGCCTTTCACAAACAACATTTCCACTGCGAACAAAAAAATGTTTGCTCTCCCGCTTGCTGCACAAAAAGGGAGAAACACACCTGTATTAAAGGGGCGGTCGAGCAGCAATCTAACAGCACCATAAATTACATTTATATTACCACATATGTATTGATGTTGACGAAACTGATGAGTTTTATTTGATAAAAAAACGACTAACTCATTTAATCTGATGAATCACTTCATTCAAATTGAGGATGTTATCAGGACTTGTTTTTAAGGGTGATGACGTCATAAAATAGGACAACTTTCATTTAAAGCTTAATTCAAAAACCTCAATAGAAGCTTAACAAAATGTACAAGACAATTAATACAGCCCTAGTCAGAACAATACAATCTCTGATTGTAATAGTTTGTCCTGGTCTTGGATAGTGTGTGATGGTGTGTTGTGTTGAATGCCGTCATGTATCTGATAAAATGCATGTGAGTGAGTCGGTGTTCCTCGTGAACAGTTTGTTAAGGCACTGGCATATGTACGTATGCACTTATCAATATCAAGCCTTTATTGTTGTACATTAATCTCTGCCTGTTTTTTAGATTTACAAATGTCCCATCCCTGTCCTAAAAGCATCACTGCCCAACAGTGTGGCAACAATAATTACTGTCAAGTTATTTAAAGTGGCAATCCTTAAGAGTCCAGTCCTGGTGGATTTGGTGACAAATGATTTACTGGTGGTAACGGCAAACGCAGTACCAATACTACAGGTCCCAAACAACTATTGTCATCATCTTAAAGAAGTCGGACAGTAATCAGCCTTTTTTTTTTTTGTGGTTTTATGCTGCAAATGGCCTGAGTCTGCAAACAGTGAAAGTAAAAGTAGTTGGTTACCTCGCTGAGCTTCTAATATAACCGCTCACTGTGGCTGTTCTTCTTGTCCCATTACTCGCTGCAATATTTCAAATTGTTTTGCTGTCACAAAAATGCTGAAAATGACCGTTGTCTTATTTTGTAGACGCATTTTATTTTATTTTTCATAAGAAAAGTCAACTTTTTTGCCAGTTGAATTATTATTATTTTTAATGTAAAGCTGCAGCAAGAGGAAATGTTCAGTTTGCATTAGCAGTAACTTATTAAAGCCTTTCGTCCGGGAATGTCGCCACAGACTCCCAGTTAGTAATACTGCAAATATATAGTTATTGCAATATTTATATCAGTGGGCCTTAGGCTCAATCACTATTGTGTTACCTCATTTGGCTATATATATATATATATATATATATATATATATATATATATATATATATATATATATATATATATATATATATATATATATATATATATATATATATATACTAATTCAACAGACAATTATTTAAATGAAAATCTTTGAGATTGCCACTTTAAGGCACTGACACATGTATCTACTTATCTATATCACGCCTTTTGATTTAAAAAAAATGTACATTCATATCTGCCTGACTGTGACCTGATATTAGTTTTTTACAAAATTGCCATCCCTGTCCTAAAAGCATCTCTGCCTAATAGTTTTGTAACTCTCCATAAAGTGTGACAACAATAATAACTGTCTAGTTTTTAATTAGTGTCAGTTTTCTGATGAAGACTCTATTTTAAGAGCCAAGTGACGTGTTAATTATCTGTTACTCACAATCTTTTTGTCTCTGTCCATCTCTTCCTTAACAGTTTCTACCAACATGGTTGGCTCCGAACCTCATTACATTTACAGGCTTTATGTTCCTTGTGTTGAATTTCCTTATGTTGGCCTTCTACGACTTTGACTTCACTGCCTCTGGTAGGTCTTCTGCTCTATTTCTATTTCCCCTAGTTGTGTTTGACTAGTTGGTGAAGGATAAATAAAACATACTATGCTAGTCGAATCCACCCCATTAGTCAAGAAGAAAACCGAGGCATGCATGTTGCTTGAGTTTGTTTATTAAAGGCAAAGTCCATCACATACTGACACATCAGTGCCTATGGTGGCTTCGGGGAATCACTAACCTATTACATCACACGCACACGCACACTACTTTGCTCTATCAGTCTTTTGTTTCATATGATTACTTACTTTTTGGCCACATAGGTACACAAATAAAATGCCGGACATGACTCGTACTCTTAACCTCTAGAGTCCTCTCACGTATGCGTGTTGTCAGGAGTCAGTCCTTACAAGAATAGTTTAACCAAACTAGTGACGCTACCATTCAAAGCTGCACCTGCATAACCTGGTCCAGTGGTACAACTAAGAACAAAAACTCATCTTAATCTAACAAAGGTCCTCCTTAATCTCAGTACAAGAACGCTGGAGAAGTTAGTAAAGTAAGCTTTGCTTCGGTTTCTGAATTTGAGTGTTTTTTAAAAATATTATTATGACTGTATAATATTGATGTTTTAAAGTTTTCGTTAAAAATAAGACATTAGTAGCATGTACTTTCCATTCTCTGCCTCCTAGCCTAGACTTCAGGAACGGAATGGAAATAAGTCATGTGACTTTATTCTTTCTATCTTTCGTTCCATACTACGTCAAAAATACTTTCACTAACTATAAATACACAGAAGACTATAACTGTAAAGCAATTAGATATTCTAGCTTTCACTTCCTTACTGACAGTATGCCACCATCTTCTTCTTCACTGGTCTAATAAAGTTCCTGTCACGCAGAGGTTCAGTGATATCATACAGAGAAGTAAAATATTCAGTGAGAGCTAATTGTGATAAGTTCTATAATAAGTGGCAAGATTTTTTTAAACCCTCTTCAATCTGTCTGCTGACTGACACCTTTTTCTATTTCTCTCGTTTTGTTTGTTTTTTTGTCGGTTTGAAATTTATGATTACATCTTTTAAAAATGCAGAAGTATGGCTTTTTTGAAAAAAAAAATCAATTTATTAATTGTTTCTACTTGTAACTGACTCGCATTGTTTCTCCTGCGCCATATTAATATTCTATATTAAATAGTTAAAGCAAAAGAATAGCTAAATACAATTATGCACACATGTTAATGGTTCGCCTAAAAATGTGGTACTCAGCAGTTCTTAGTCCATAGAGTTGTCAATTTTAGATGAGATAAGTTTTAAGCAACCCCTGAGGAAATTGAAAAATAACTTTGCTTATCTACGGCTCAGTTTCTCTGTGTGCTGTGCTGCATGTTTACATTATTTGTGTCTCAGCTGCAGGACATGTACACGTGCCTAGTTGGGTCTGGGTTTCTGCAGGGATCTTCAACTTCTTGGCCTATACACTCGGTGAGTCCTCACACCCGCAACCCCTGTGTGTTGTTCTTCTGTGACTTTGAGGGGCGCGGGGGCAAATTCCTCCTGATGGAATGTATTCAGTACAGTGACTCTCGTAAACCAGACTCCTTGAAATGTAGGTTTACATATATTTAATTCTGTTCTACATTTCCTTAGATAAACAAGGTACCGTGTGTTGAAATGTGATTTATGATGGATATGCAATCTTGTAGTTCTTGCATTGGGTAAAAAACTGATCCCAAAATAACAGGATGCCACATTATCAATCAGCAGGGTTGTCATTTGAATGTAATGGTATGCAGAATATTTTGGAGGGAAAGAAATACACTGATACGTAGAATAACATGATTTTGAGTTTTAAAAGACACGTGCTAGAATGTTCAAAGACATCCATTCTATTCTAGTAGTGAGAAGAGTCTTTTGTTATCCGTCTACATACAGTGCAATACAGCTGAAGATGGAGGGAAATGTTTTTGTTTCTTTGATAGCTGTTTCCAAGTTGTTGTTCTGACTTGAAGGGGCGTTCACGTGAAATTTACGATTATTCCCACACCACATGAATGCAGCACAAATACCTTATCTCGCAATGTTAAACATCATTCATGTATCCGTCCTGTGATTCTGATCTGCTCCCAAATCCATTTGGTTTCTTCCTTTGCCAATGCTGCAATCCAGTGGACCGATAAAACGGACAAACCGAGCCGACAACATAAGATCCTTGGCGGAGATAACAACAAACATAAAAAAAAGCTATGTTATGTAACCCTGAGGATATTAACGTGCAAGTAGTCAAGCATTAAAAACCCCACAGTAATGTCAGTCACACAGGAAACAAGATGGGAGGCTGTTAAAGTGATCACAGCATTAATAGCATTTGTGAACCATTCAATTAAGACAGTTTCATAAAGGTTGTACGTGTTCCTGTGTAGATGTTTACATAAACGTGAACTGTACTAACGTGTCTTTGTTTTTCTTACATGCAGATGGTGTTGATGGTAAACAGGCTCGCCGCACTAACTCCTCCACGCCACTAGGGGAGCTGTTTGACCATGGCCTGGACAGTTGGGCCTGCATCTTCTTTGTGGCCACCGTCTACTCCATATTTGGGCGTGGGGAAAGTGGCGTAAGCGTGGCCACACTGTACTACATCCTGTGGGTTGTGCTGTTCTCATTCATTCTATCTCACTGGGAGAAATATAACACGGGCATCTTGTTTCTGCCATGGGGATACGACATCAGTCAAGTGGTGAGGACGCACACAAACACACACACACACACGGAGGTTAGCGAGCGTCACCGAGCCGTCTAAGACTTGATGTCTTCTTCTTTCAGACAATATCCCTCGTTTATCTGGTCACTGCTGTGGTCGGCGTGGAGACATGGTACCAGCCAATCCTGTGGCACTTCCTCTACAGAGACCTTTTCAGCTTTATGATCATTGGTGAGCTGAATACATTCATTCACTAGCCGAGCTGTGCTCCTGGTCTGGAATTGAAAGGGCTACTTAATTGTACATATCTGGTATGGAATTAATCTGCAGATGCACCAGTTCAAAATGAGAACAAACCTTTCTATAGATGTCAGTTTGAGCCGCTACAAAGGCCAAAGTGTGGCCTGCAACAGACTGGGTTAGGGTTAGGGTTAGCCAAGCTGATGCCACAACCACGAGAAGTCCTTGAGCATACAGCCATAAATGTATGTAGTCATGTAAGGAGACTGATGAGACCATTACTATACGAGCTAAGCGGCGAACGGATACACACAAACACTAGTTTAATAGTTAAAATATGAAGTACTGATAAATCATGTTACTAATACACATATGATGATATCGTGTAAGTCTTCCAGTGCGTCGTAAATCATTTCCATTTCTTCCCGTTCTCGCTTTGCCTCTCCCAATGCCCCACATACAAATTAGTGTAATTGATTTGCCACAAAAAGGGACAAAATGCACAATAAACAAAGTTAAAGATTATTTTTTAATTATTATTATTATAATATTTGTTCTTCAAATATTGTTATTGAGAATTCTTTTGGCAACAATAATGTTGTAATTAAAATCCTGACAACGTGAAAGCCCTAACACACGCACGCACGCACGCGCACACACACAGAGACACACACACACACACAGAGACACACACACACACACACACACACACAGACACACACACACACACACACACACACACACCGACGATAATGAACATAAAGCCAGGCTAGCTGTTTTCACTCGTACGATATGTCATCGACAATAATGAATGTCTTTTGATTCCCAGCCTGCTCCTTCACTGTGACTTTACCCATGAGCCTCTTCAATGTTCTGAAGTAAGTCAACTTTTCGTCAGCATTTTATTTTATTGGAATATTATTATTTCACACGGTGCTCTGAACTCTTCGCGCTTTGTGTTTTTTTTTTTGCAGGGCTCACCGCAGTCACACTCTGAAGCACAGCAACCTGTACGAAGCCTTCCTGCCCTTCCTTTCTCCCGTCCTCCTCTTCGTCTTGTCCACCATCTGGGTGGTCTTCTCTCCATCCCAAATCCTCGAGCTGCAGCCCAGGATCTTCTACCTCATGGTGGGGACAGCCTTCGCTAATGTCACGGTGAGTGTCCGATGATCTTTACACACTTCATTTACTGCGCTTTCTAACCACCGCACAATACATGAATGTCAGTATTCAGGTGTTAATGATTATTTATGTGTGAATGTATTTTTCTTGCAGTGTAATCTGATTGTGTGTCAGATGAGTAACACACGTTGCCAGGCGCTGAGCTGGCTGTTGCTGCCCATGACGCCGGTAGTGTTGTTAGCGGTGACCGGGGCGGTCGCCAATGAGACCCTGCTGCTGTATCTGTGGACAGCTGCTGTCATACTAGCACACATACACTACGGCCTCTCAGTGGTAAGAGCATACACAGTGTCTCTGTTGAAATATACAATATCATATCTGTACAGTAAATATAGAGCTACAGCTGCTTAGCTTAGCATAAAGAATAGAAACGGGTACCAAAATCAGAAGGTACCAAAATCCATCTACCTAAAACTCGGTAAACAACACGAAGTGTAAACATTTTGATTTGAACATTTTTCAGAGGGTGAAGTAGCAGTAAGTTGTGGCCAGAAATACTCTGGCAAATAACCTCCCGTATAACAGCAAGTGTGCGCTGCTAAAGCAAAAAAGATTTAGTGTGTTAATTGTTTTTGTTACCTTCTGGTCAGAGCCAGGCTGTGGCTGTTTTCCCTTGTTATAGTCTCTGTGCCAAGCTAAGCTGCTGCTGGCTGTAGCCTTATATTTAAAGGACAGATAGGACAGTGATATCAATCTTTTCAGCTTACTCGCTGACATCAAACTCCAACAGAAAGTTAAACAAACTGAAATATTGTACTAAATGTGAAACATGCAAAACCATAACAATACAAACACTGAGGCTTAATCTTAAACTGCAGACAGAGTTGTTGTTTTTATCGAGTACAATAACTATTTTAGTGCCTTGGGCTTCAAGATAAATGACTGTCAGAGAAGTGCATGTCGAAGTCCTGTGCTACTAAATGTTGAAAATGAGTTGAAAAAAGTGATTGAATCAACACATGAATGAGGAACAATATAATGTTATTGTCCATTGCTAGGTACAACAGCTAAGCAGCCACTTCGGCATCTTGGCCTTCTCCCTGAAGAAGCCCAACAGTGACTGACAGGAGGGGGAACGAATCGGTTTGAAAGAAGCAGAGGTTTAAGCTCCTCCCATCCTCGGCTTATCGACACTTCACTCTCATCACCTCGGAAACCACATCCCCTCGCCTCCCCACCATCCATGAGGATACTGCAAGAGGAATGGACTGTGTTTCCACTGTCCCCAAAAACACACACACACACATACTCGCACACACATCCCCAAACAAACTCTGGTCTCTGCGGTGGGGGCAGGCCCAGGGGCTCTGGCTTCCGTCATTGGTGATTGGCTAACTTGGTTGAGCCAACGAGGTGCAATTGTTTCCTACGGAAATGTGCTTCAGTCATGAGGACAGGAGCCATGAAAACACACACACACACACACACACACACACACACACACACACACACACACACATGTACAGATAATTTATATCTCGTGGCAGGTATTTCAAATACAAACACAGCCACACACAAACACAAACAAACAGTTGCACTCACATAGTATTATGAATGTATAATATGCCTTGGGGAAACGCCATTTAAGTTTAATTATATTAACAGGAATGCCTCGAGTAGTGTTGTTTCAAACCTGACCAAACCTCTAAATTGTGGCTCATATATCACAGCTGTTTAAAGGTTCAGTCACCTTTTTTATCATGGGATGATTTTCAGTCTGATATATCCCAGCGATATAAGTTAATAGCTATATCTATGTGTGTGTGGTGTGTGTGTGTGTGTATATGTATATATATAGATAGATATATATATATATATATATAGAGATAGATAGATATATATATATATATATATATATATATATACACTACACATATATATATATATATATATATATATTATATTATTATAATATATATATATATATAGATAGAGATATATATAGAGATACATATATAGAGAAGAATACACACAGATATATAGAGACACATAGATATAGATAGGTGGAGATATATAGAGGGGTAGATAGATAGATAGAGATAGAGAGAGAGAGATTATAGAGAGTAGAGAGATCTATATAGATATAGAGAGATATATCTATATAGACCCATCTCTTATAGATCTAGATAATATAGAAGATATCTATCAAAATAGATAATATATATATATACATATATATATACATATATATATATATATACACATATATATATATACAAACATAGATATATATATTACACATATATATATATATATGTATATATATATGTATAAGATAGAATATATATATATATATATATTATATATATATATATATATATATATAATATATATATATATATATATGTATATATATATGTATATATATATATATATATGTATATATATATATATATATGTATATATATATATATATATGTATATATGTGTATATATATATATATTATATATATAATATGTGTGTTAAGGGGTTTGGGGCATTTAATTTTCAAACTGAAATGAAACTTTTAAAAAATGACTGACTCCTGTGAAACATTGTATACATTTCTCTCTAATTAATTACACGTTGTGCTCTGTGATGACGGTTTTCATGAGTAAACCGAGTTGGATTTTGACTAACCAGGGCATGAAATGACCAGGGTGACCTTTGACCTTTTGAACTCCACTAACCTTCCACTTGGACCTCTGACAGCTCTGGCCTCCCGGCTGTCCCTACTCTCTGAGGTGTCGTGTCTTCATGCTGATTTGTTCCGTTTTTTTAATATACATATATTTAGTAGTATTTTGTTAATCTATTGCCATGGCAATGGGTTGTGGATCAGTTGTGCAGCGCTTAAATGAAGAGTGTGTTCAAAACCCGTTAACGGAGCGGATTCACTCTGAGGGAACAAGCCGTCGCACAGGACAGCGCAAACGCCACGACACCGCCTGCCATCACACCGCTCACACAGACATTATCACACCTTTTATACCGTCTGTCAGATAATGTGTGCATTGTTTCGCTTTTTCTTTTTCCGTCTGTTAAACACTGTCTCTCTGTGTGAGTCGAATTATGTTTCCATGGTGAAATGGCGTATTCAGTTGTGGCTGCAGACTGGACTTTGTTTCTCATCAAACTGGTTTTCACTGCCGGGCCAAATCCGATTTGACAAGACTCACTGATTATCATAGTTTTCTTCATATTACAACAAAGACTGTTTGTCTGTAGCATGGAGGAAATGCGTTCTTTTGTGTGTAACGTGACTCTTTGGAATCCCTATTTGATTTAAAAGTGGCTCGTCTCGTCTTTTCGGCAAGGACTTTCCCAGATCTTATTATCTGGTGACATAGGATAGAAAAGTCCCAGCTGCTACACTTAAGAGTTTCACACTGCAAGCTTGGCCTACTAGACTACGGCTGCATTCACACCAAATCAGGCATGTCACTTAAAATGCCCTTTTGAGTGACACTCTTTTGATTGACCCACTTGATTTGAATGGCCCATTGATTGGCAGTTACGTCATTGGACGAGTTTCTCCAAAAGTTGATTCTGTTTCAATTTTTCGCCGCCATGAATTGGAGGACTGGCGTTTTCGCCGCACCACCTGATTTGTTGCGAATGCTGCTGAAGAGATGAAGTGTTCCACAAGTCTGTCTTCTTCACCAATCATTTTAAACTGTGTTTCTCAACCAAACTAGACAATTTTAGGCCACAAAGTCTTTCTGGGGCTCTGGTTCACATGCCATGCCTCACTCTTACCTGTCAAAACAAACAAGCAAACAGGGGGATCAGTTGCATCCCGTCAGCTGATCCATCGGTCCAATGTCTGGGTCTCAATGTTTATGAAGGAAAAACTGTTCAAGTGAACCACAATAACTTTGGGAAAGCTTTGTACTTGCCTTATGAACGGCAAGTTCTATTGGGTGAT